>NW_027412350.1:0-37706 GCF_047663935.1 Musca autumnalis
CTGCATCTAATTTCGATACGGAACTCGACATCATCATATAAATTGCATGGATTGTGTGTCAAAGTTTGCTTAACAAACGACGTAAGAAACGAGACTGTAGATTCTATAGATGACGATATATTTGCTCTCATATGGACATGTGATTGATTTGACAAAGCTGACCCTTGTATTTCGTGATACTTGGATGTTTCTGCATCTAATTTCGATTCGGAACTCGACATCATCATATAAATTACATGGATTGTGTGTCAAAGTTTGCTTAACAAACGACGTAAGAAACGAGACTGTAGATTCTATAGGTGACGATATATTTGCTCTCATATGGACATGTGATTGATTTGACAAAGCTGACCCTTGTATTTCGTGAGATTTGGATGCTTCTGCATCTAGTTTCGATACGGAACTCGACATCATCATATAAATTGCATGGATTGTGTGTCAAAGTTTGCTTAACAAACGACGTAAGAAACGAGACTGTAGATTCTATAGGTGACGATATATTTGCTCTCATATGGACATGTGATTGATTTGACAAAGCTGACCCTTGTATTTCGTGATACTTGGATGCTTCTGCATCTAATTTCGATTCTGAACTCGACATCATCATATAAATTACATGGATTGTGTGTCAAAGTTTGCTTAACAAACGACGTAAGAAACGAGACTGTAGATTCTATAGGTGACGATATATTTGCTCTCATATGGACATGTGATTGATTTGACAAAGCTGACCCTTGTATTTCTTGAGACTTGAATGCTTCTGCATCTAATTTCGATACGGAACTCGACATCATCATATAAATTGCATGGATTGTGTGTCAAAGTTTGCTTAACAAACGACGTAAGAAACGAGACTGTAAATTCTATAGGTCACGATATATTTGCTATCATATGGACATGTGATTGATTTGACAAAGCTGACCCTTGTATTTCTTGAGACTTGGATGCTTCTGCATCTAATTTCGATACGGAACTCGACATCATCATATAAATTGCATGGATTGTGTGTCAAAGTTTGCTTAACAAACGACGTAAGAAACGAGACTGTAGATTCTATAGGTCACGATATATTTGCTCTCATATGGACATGTGATTGATTTGACAAAGCTGACCCTTGTATTTCGTGATACTTAGATGCTTCTGCATCTAATTTCGATACGGAACTCGACATCATCATATAAATTGCATGGATTGTGTGTCAAAGTTTGCTTAACAAACGACGTAAGAAACGAGGCTGTAGATTCTATAGGTCACGATATATTTGCTCTCATATGGACATGTGATTGATTTGACAAAGCTGACCCTTGTATTTCTTGAGACTTGGATGCTTCTGCATCTAATTTCGATACGGAACTCGACATCATCATATAAATTGCATGGATTGTGTGTCAAAGTTTGCTTAACAAACGACGTAAGAAACGAGACTGTAGATTCTATAGGTCACGATATATTTGCTCTCATATGGACATGTGATTGATTTGACAAAGCTGGCCTTTGTATTTCGTGAGACTTGGATGCTTCTGCATCTAATTTCGATTCGGAACTCGACATCATCATATAAATTGCATGGATTGTGTGTCAAAGTTTGCTTAACAAACGACGTAAGAAACGAGGCTGTAAATTCTATAGGTCACGATATATTTGCTATCATATGGACATGTGATTGATTTGACAAAGCTGACCCTTGTATTTCGTGATACTTGGATGCTTCTGCATCTAATTTTCGGTACGGAACTCGACATCATCATATAAATTGCATGGATTGTGTGTCAAAGTTTGCTTAACAAACGACGTAAGAAACGAGACTGTAGATTCTATAGGTCACGATATATTTGCTCTCATATGGACATGTGATTGATTTGACAAAGCTGACCCTTGTATTTCGTGATACTTGGATGCTTCTGCATCTAATTTCGATTCGGAACTCGACATCATCATATAAATTGCATGGATTGTGTGTCAAAGTTTGCTTAACAAACGACGAAAGTAACGAGGCTGTAAATTCTATAGGTCACGATATATTTGCTATCATATGGACATGTGATTGATTTGACAAAGCTGACCCTTGTATTTCGTGATACTTGGATGCTTCTGCATCTAATTTCGATACGGAACTCGACATCATCATATAAATTGCATGGATTGTGTGTCAAAGTTTGCTTAACAAACGACGTAAGAAACGAGACTGCAGATTCTATAGGTCACGATATATTTGCTCTCATATGGACATGTGATTGATTTGACAAAGCTGACCCTTGTATTTCGTGATACTTGGATGCTTCTGCATCTAATTTCGATTCGGAACTCGACATCATCATATAAATTGCATGGATTGTGTGTCAAAGTTTGCTTAACAAACGACGAACGTAACGAGGCTGTAGATTCTATAGGTCACGATATATTTGCTCTCATATGGACATGTGATTGATTTGACAAAGCTGACCCTTGTATTTCGTGAGACTTGGATGCTTCTGCATCTAATTTCGATACGGAACTCGACATCATTATATAAATTGCATGGATTGTGTGTCAAAGTTTGCTTAACAAACGACGTAAGAAACGAAACTGTAGATTCTATAGGTCACGATATATTTGCTCTCATATGGACATGTGATTGATTTGACAAAGCTGACCCTTGTATTTCGTGAGACTTGGATGCTTCTGCATCTAATTTCGATACGGAACTCGACATCATCATATAAATTGCATGGATTGTGTGTCAAAGTTTGCTTAACAAACGGCGTAAGAAACGAGACTGTAGATTCTATAGGTGACGATATATTTGCTCTCATATGGACATGTGATTGATTTGACAAAGCTGACCCTTGTATTTCGTGATACTTGGATGCTTCTGCATCTAATTTCGATTCGGAACTCGACATCATCATATAAATTGCATGGATTGTGTGTCAAAGTTTGCTTAACAAACGACGTAAGAAACGAGAGTGTAGATTCTATAGGTCACGATATATTTTCTCTCATATGGACATGTGATTGATTTGACAAAGCTGACCCTTGTATTTCGTGATACTTGGATGCTTCTGCATCTAATTTCGATACGGAACTCGACATCATCATATAAATTGCATGGATTGTGTGTCAAAGTTTGCTTAACAAACGACGTAAGAAACGAGACTGTAGATTCTATAGGTCACGATATATTTGCTCTCATATGGACATGTGATTGAATTGACAAAGCTGACCCCTTGTATTTCGTGAGATTTGGATGCTTCTGCATCTAGTTTCGATACGGAACTCGACATCATCATATTGTGTGTCAAAGTTTGCTTAACAAACGACGTAAGAAACGAGACTGTAGATTCTATAGGTCACAATATATTTGCTCTCATATGGACATGTGATTGATTTGACAAAGCTGATCCTTGTATTTCGTGATACTTGGATGCTTCTGCATCTAATTTCGATTCGGAACTCGACATCATCATATAAATTGCATGGATTGTGTGTCAAAGTTTGCTTAACAAACGACGTAAGAAACGAGACTGTAGATTCTATAGGTGACGGTATATTTGCTCTCATATGGACATGTGATTGATTTGACAAAGCTGACCCTTGTATTTCGTGATACTTGGATGCTTCTGATCTAATTTCGATACGGAACTCGACATCATCATATAAATTGCATGGATTGTGTGTCAAAGTTTGCTTAACAAACGACGTAAAGAAACGAGACTGTAGATTCTATAGGTCACGATATATTTGCTCTCATATGGACATGTGATTGATTTGACAAAGCTGACCCTTGTATTTCGTGATACTTGGATGCTTCTGCATCTAATTTCGATTCGGAACTCGACATCATCATATAAATTGCATGGATTGTGTGTCAAAGTTTGCTTAACAAACGACGAAAGTAACGAGGCTGTAGATTCTATAGGTCACGATATATTTGCTCTCATATGGACATGTGATTGATTTGACAAAGCTGACCCTTGTATTTCGTGAGACTTGGATGCTTCTGCATCTAATTTCGATACGGAACTCGACATCATTATATAAATTGCATGGATTGTGTGTCAAAGTTTGCTTAACAAACGACGTAAGAAACGAAACTGTAGATTCTATAGGTCATGATATATTTGCTCTCATATGGACATGTGATTGATTTGACAAAGCTGACCCTTGTATTTCGTGAGACTTGGATGCTTCTGCATCTAATTTCGATACGGAACTCGACATCATCATATAAATTGCATGGATTGTGTGTCAAAGTTTGCTTAAAAAACGGCGTAAGAAACGAGACTGTAGATTCTATAGGTGACGATATATTTGCTCTCATATGGACATGTGATTGATTTGACAAAGCTGACCCTTGTATTTCGTGATACTTGGATGCTTCTGCATCTAATTTCGATTCGGAACTCGACATCATCATATAAATTGCATGGATTGTGTGTCAAAGTTTGCTTAACAAACGACGTAAGAAACGAGAGTGTAGATTCTATAGGTCACGATATATTTGCTCTCATATGGACATGTGATTGATTTGACAAAGCTGACCCTTGTATTTCGTGATACTTGGATGCTTCTGCATCTAATTTCGATACGGAACTCGACATCATCATATAAAATTGCATGGATTGTGTGTCAAAGTTTGCTTAACAAACGACGTAAGAAACGAGACTGTAGATTCTATAGGTCACGATATATTTGCTCTCATATGGACATGTGATTGAATTGACAAAGCTGACCCTTGTATTTCGTGAGATTTGGATGCTTCTGCATCTAGTTTCGATACGGAACTCGACATCATCATATTGTGTGTCAAAGTTTGCTTAACAAACGACGTAAGAAACGAGACTGTAGATTCTATAGGTCACAATATATTTGCTCTCATATGGACATGTGATTGATTTGACAAAGCTGACCCTTGTATTTCGTGATACTTGGATGCTTCTGCATCTAATTTCGATTCGGAACTCGACATCATCATATAAATTGCATGGATTGTGTGTCAAAGTTTGCTTAACAAACGACGTAAGAAACGAGACTGTAGATTCTATAGGTGACGATATATTTGCTCTCATATGGACATGTGATTGATTTGACAAAGCTGACCCTTGTATTTCGTGATACTTGGATGCTTCTGCATCTAATTTCGATACGGAACTCGACATCATTATATAAATTACATGGATTGAGTGTCAAAGTTTGCTTAACAAACGACGTAAGAAACGAGACTGTAGATTCTATAGGTCACGATATATTTGCTCTCATATGGACATGTGATTGATTTGACAAAACTGACCCTTGTATTTCGTGAGACTTGGATGCTTCTGCATCTAATTTCGATACGGAACTCGACATCATCATATAAATTGCATGGATTGTGTGTCAAAGTTTGCTTAACAAACGACGTAAGAAACGAGACTGTAGATTCTATAGGTCACGATATATTTGCTCTCATATGGACATGTGATTGATTTGACAAAGCTGACCCTTGTATTTCGTGAGACTTGGATGCTTCTGCATCTAATTTCGATTCGGAACTCGACATCATCATATAAATTGCATGGATTGTGTGTCAAAGTTTGCTTAACAAACGACGTAAGAAACGAGACTGTAGATTCTATAGGTCACGATATATTTGCTCTCATATGGACATGTGATTGATTTGACAAAGCTGACCCTTGTATTTCGTGATACTTGGATGCTTCTGCATCTAATTTCGATTCGGAACTCGACATCATCATATAAATTGCATGGGATTGTGTGTCAAAGTTTGCTTAACAAAAGGCGTAAGAAACGAGACTGTAGATTCTATAGGTGACGATATATTTGCTCTCATATGGACATGTGATTGATTTGACAAAGCTGACCCTTGTATTTCGTGATACTTGGAGCTTCTGCATCTAATTTCGATACGGAACTCGACATCATCATATAAATTGCATGGATTGTGTGTCAAAGTTTGCTTAACAAACGACGTAAGAAACGAGGCTGTAGATTCTATAGGTCACGATATATTTGCTCTCATATGGACATGTGATTGATTTGACAAAGCTGACCCTTGTATTTCGTGATACTTGGATGCTTCTGCATCTAATTTCGATACGGAACTCGACATCATCATATAAATTGCATGGATTGTGTGTCAAAGTTTGCTTAACAAACGGCGTAAGAAACGAGACTGTAGATTCTATAGGTGACGATATATTTGCTCTTATATGGACATGTGATTGATTTGACAAAGCTGACCCTTGTATTTCTTGAGACTTGGATGCTTCTGCATCTAATTCCGATTCGCAACTCGACATCATCATATAAATTACATGGATTGTGTGTCAAAGTTTGCTTAACAAACGACGTAAGAAACGAGACTGTAGATTCTATAGGTGACGATATATTTGCTCTCATATGGACATGTGATTGATTTGACAAAGCTTACCCTTGTATTTCGTGATACTTGGATGCTTCTGCATCTAATTTCAATTCGGAACTCGACATCATCATATAAATTACATGGATTGAGTGTCAAAGTTTGCTTAACAAACGACGTAAGAAACGAGACTGTAGATTCTATAGGTCACGATATATTTGCTCTCATATGGACATGTGATTGATTTGACATAGCTGACCCTTGTATTTCGTGATACTTGGATGCATCTGCATCTAATTTCGATTCGGAACTCGACATCATTATATAAATTACATGGATTGAGTGTCAAAGTTTGATTAACAAACGACGTAAGAAACGAGACTGTAGATTCTATAGGTCACGATATATTTGCTCTCATATGGACATGTGATTGATTTGACAAAGCTGACCCTTGTATTTCGTGAGACTTGGATGCTTCTGCATCTAATTTCGATACGGAACTCGACATCAGTAACTGAACATACCTCACATAAACAAATTGCATGGATTGTGTGTCAAAGTTTGCTTAACAAACGACGTAAGAAACGAGGCTGTAGATTTTATAGGTCACGATATATTTGCTCTCATATGGACATGTGATTGATTTGACAAAGCTGACCCTTGTATTTCGTGATACTTGGATGCTTCTGCATCTAATTTCGATTCGGAACTCGACATCATCATATAAATTGCATGGATTGAGTGTCAAAGTTTGCTTAACAAACGACGTAAGAAACGAGACTGTAGATTCTATAGGTCACGATATATTTGCTCTCATATGGACATGTGATTGATTTGACAAAGCTGACCCTTGTATTTCGTGAGACTTGGATGCTTCTGCATCTAATTTCGATACGGAACTCGACATCATCATATAAATTACATGGATTGTGTGTCAAAGTTTGCTTAACAAACGGCGTAAGAAACGAGACTGTAGATTCTATAGGTCACGATATATTTGCTCTCATATGGACATGTGATTGATTTGACAAAGCTGACCCTTGTATTTCGTGATACTTGGATGCTTCTGCATCTAATTTCGATTCGGAACTCGACATCATCATATAAATTACATGGAGTGTGTGTCAAAGTTTGCTTAACCAACGACGTAAGAAACGAGACTGTAGATTCTATAGGTCACGATATATTTGCTCTCATATGGACATGTGATAGATTTGACAAAGCTGACCCTTGTATTTCGTGAGACTTGGATGCTTATGCATCTAATTTCGATACGGAACTCGACATCATCATATAAATTGCATGGATTGTGTGTCAAAGTTTGCTTAACAAACGACGTAAGAAACGAGGCTGTAGATTCTATAGGTCACGATATATTTGCTATCATATGGACATGTGATTGATTTGACAAAGCTGACCCTTGTATTTCTTGAGACTTGGATGCTTCTGCATCTAATTTCGATACGGAACTCGACATCATTATATAAATTACATGGATTGAGTGTCAAAGTTTGCTTAACAAACGACGTAAGAAACGAGACTGTAGATTCTATAGGTCACGATATATTTGCTCTCATATGGACATGTGATTGATTTGACAAAGCTGACCCTTGTATTTCGTGATACTTGGATGCTTCTGCATCTAATTTCGATACGGAACTCGACATCATTATATAAATTGCATTAATTGTGTGTCAAAGTTTGCTTAACAAACGACGTAAGAAACGAGACTGTAGATTCTATAGGTCACGATATATTTGCTCTCATATGGACATGTGATTGATTTGACAAAGCTGACCCTTGTATTTCTTGAGACTTGGATGCTTCTGCATCTAATTTCGATTCGGAACTCGACATCATCATGTAAATTACATGGATTGTGTGTCAAAGTTTGCTTAACAAACGACGTAAGAAACGAGACTGTAGATTCTATAGGTGACGATATATTTGCTCTCATATGGACATGTGATTGATTTGACAAAGCTGACCCTTGTATTTCGTGATACTTGGATGCTTCTGCATCTAATTTCGATTCGGAACTCGACATCATCATATAAATTGCATGGATTGTGTGTCAAAGTTTGCTTAACAAACGACGTAAGAAACGAGACTGTTGATTCTATAGGTCACGATATATTTGCTCTCATATGGACATGTGATTGATTTGACAAAGCTGACCCTTGTATTTCTTGAGACTTGGATGCTTCTTCATCTAATTTCGATTCGGAACTCGACATCATTATATAAATTGCATGGATTGTGTGTCAAAGTTTGCTTAACAAACGACGTAATAAACGAGACTGTAGATTCTATAGGTCACGATATATTTGCTCTCATATGGACATGTGATTGATTTGACAAAGCTGACCCTTGTATTTCGTGAGACTTGGATGCTTCTGCATCTAATTTCGATACGGAACTCGACATCATTATATAAATTGCATGGATTGTGTGTCAAAGTTTGCTTAACAAACGACGTAAGAAACGAGACTGTAGATTCTATAGGTGACGATATATTTGCTCTCATATGGACATGTGATTGATTTGACAAAGCTGACCCTTGTATTTCTTGAGACTTGGATGCTTCTGCATCTAATTTCGATACGGAACTCGACATCATCATATAAATTGCATGGATTGTGTGTCAAAGTCTGCTTAACAAACGACGTAAGAAACGAGACTGTAGATTCTATAGGTCACGATATATTTGCTCTCATATGGACATGTGATTGATTTGACAAAGCTGACCCTTGTATTTCTTGAGACTTGGATGCTTCTGCATCTAATTTCGATACGGAACTCGACATCATCATATAAATTGCATGGATTGTGTGTCAAAGTTTGCTTAACAAACGACGTAAGAAACGAGGCTGTAGATTTTATAGGTCACGATATATTTGCTCTCATATGGACATGTGATTGATTTGACAAAGCTGACCCTTGTATTTCGTGATACTTGGATGCTTCTGCATCTAATTTCGATTCGGAACTCGACATCATCATATAAATTGCATGGATTGAGTGTCAAAGTTTGCTTAACAAACGACGTAAGAAACGAGACTGTAGATTCTATAGGTCACGATATATTTGCTCTCATATGGACATGTGATTGATTTGACAAAGCTGACCCTTGTATTTCGTGAGACTTGGATGCTTCTGCATCTAATTTCGATACGGAACTCGACATCATCATATAAATTACATGGATTGTGTGTCAAAGTTTGCTTAACAAACGGCGTAAGAAACGAGACTGTAGATTCTATAGGTCACGATATATTTGCTCTCATATGGACATGTGATTGATTTGACAAAGCTGACCCTTGTATTTCGTGATACTTGGATGCTTCTGCATCTAATTTCGATTCGGAACTCGACATCATCATATAAATTACATGGAGTGTGTGTCAAAGTTTGCTTAACCAACGACGTAAGAAACGAGACTGTAGATTCTATAGGTCACGATATATTTGCTCTCATATGGACATGTGATAGATTTGACAAAGCTGACCCTTGTATTTCGTGAGACTTGGATGCTTCTGCATCTAATTTCGATACGGAACTCGACATCATCATATAAATTGCATGGATTGTGTGTCAAAGTTTGCTTAACAAACGACGTAAGAAACGAGGCTGTAGATTCTATAGGTCACGATATATTTGCTATCATATGGACATGTGATTGATTTGACAAAGCTGACCCTTGTATTTCTTGAGACTTGGATGCTTCTGCATCTAATTTCGATACGGAACTCGACATCATTATATAAATTACATGGATTGAGTGTCAAAGTTTGCTTAACAAACGACGTAAGAAACGAGACTGTAGATTCTATAGGTCACGATATATTTGCTCTCATATGGACATGTGATTGATTTGACAAAGCTGACCCTTGTATTTCGTGATACTTGGATGCTTCTGCATCTAATTTCGATACGGAACTCGACATCATTATATAAATTGCATTAATTGTGTGTCAAAGTTTGCTTAACAAACGACGTAAGAAACGAGACTGTAGATTCTATAGGTCACGATATATTTGCTCTCATATGGACATGTGATTGATTTGACAAAGCTGACCCTTGTATTTCTTGAGACTTGGATGCTTCTGCATCTAATTTCGATTCGGAACTCGACATCATCATGTAAATTACATGGATTGTGTGTCAAAGTTTGCTTAACAAACGACGTAAGAAACGAGACTGTAGATTCTATAGGTGACGATATATTTGCTCTCATATGGACATGTGATTGATTTGACAAAGCTGACCCTTGTATTTCGTGATACTTGGATGCTTCTGCATCTAATTTCGATTCGGAACTCGACATCATCATATAAATTGCATGGATTGTGTGTCAAAGTTTGCTTAACAAACGACGTAAGAAACGAGACTGTAGATTCTATAGGTCACGATATATTTGCTCTCATATGGACATGTGATTGATTTGACAAAGCTGACCCTTGTATTTCT
Organism: Musca autumnalis; assembly: GCF_047663935.1. Lineage (NCBI taxonomy): Eukaryota > Metazoa > Arthropoda > Insecta > Diptera > Muscidae > Musca > Musca autumnalis. The sequence continues at coordinate 10,811 of NW_027412350.1, forward strand.
TGAGACTTGGATGCTTCTTCATCTAATTTCGATTCGGAACTCGACATCATTATATAAATTGCATGGATTGTGTGTCAAAGTTTGCTTAACAAACGACGTAATAAACGAGACTGTAGATTCTATAGGTCACGATATATTTGCTCTCATATGGACATGTGATTGATTTGACAAAGCTGACCCTTGTATTTCGTGAGACTTGGATGCTTCTGCATCTAATTTCGATACGGAACTCGACATCATCATATAAATTGCATGGATTGTGTGTCAAAATTTGCTTAACAAACGACGTAAGAAACGAGACTGTAGATTCTATAGGTCACGATATATTTGCTCTCATATGGACATGTGATTGATTTGACAAAGCTGACCTTTGTATTTCGTGAGACTTGGATGCTTCTGCATCTAATTTCGATTCGGAACTCGACATCATCATATAAATTGCATGGATTGTGTGTCAAAGTTTGCTTAACAAACGACGTAAGAAACGAGACTGTAGATTCTATAGGTCACGATATATTTGCTCTCATATGGGCATGTGATTGATTTGACAAAGCTGACCCTTGTATTTCTTGAGACTTGGATGCTTCTGCATCTAATTTCGATACGGAACTCGACATCATCATATAAATTGCATGGATTGTGTGTCAAAGTTTGCTTAACAAACGACGTAAGAAACGAGACTGTAGATTCTATAGGTCACGATATATTTGCTCTTATATGGACATGTGATTGATTTGACAAAGCTGACCCTTGTATTTCGTGATACTTAGATGCTTCTGCATCTAATTTCGATACGGAACTCGACATCATCATATAAATTGCATGGATTGTGTGTCAAAGTTTGCTTAACAAACGACGTAAGAAACGAGACTGTAGATTCTATAGGTCACGATATATTTGCTCTCATATGGACATGTGATTGATTTGACAAAGCTGACCCTTGTATTTCGTGATACTTGGATGCTTCTGCATCTAATTTCGATACGGAACTCGACATCATCATATAAATTGCATGGATTGTGTGTCAAAGTTTGCTTAACAAACGACGTAAGAAACGAGACTGTAGATTCTATAGGTGACGATATATTTGCTCTCATATGGACATGTGATTGATTTGACAAAGCTGACCCTTGTATTTCGTGAGACTTGGATGCTTCTGCATCTAATTTCGATTCGGAACTCGACATCATCATATAAATTGCATGGATTGTGTGTCAAAGTTTGCTTAACAAACAACGTAAGAAACGAGGCTGTAGATTCTATAGGTGACGATATATTTGCTCTCATATGGACATGTGATTGATTTGACAAAGCTGACCCTTGTATTTCGTGATACTTGGATGCTTCTGCATCTAATTTCGATTCGGAACTCGACATCATCATATAAATTGCATGGATTGTGTGTCAAAGTTTGCTTAACAAACGACGTAAGAAACGAGACTGTAGATTCTATAGGTCACGATATATTTGCTCTCATATGGACATGTGATTGATTTGACAAAGCTGACCCTTGTATTTCGTGAGACTTGGATGCTTCTGCATCTAATTTCGATACGGAACTCGACATCATCATATAAATTACATGGATTGTGTGTCAAAGTTTGCTTAACAAACGGCGTAAGAAACGAGACTGTAGATTCTATAGGTCACGATATATTTGCTCTCATATGGACATGTGATTGATTTGACAAAGCTGACCCTTGTATTTCGTGATACTTGGATGCTTCTGCATCTAATTTCGATTCGGAACTCGACATCATCATATAAATTACATGGATTGTGTGTCAAAGTTTGCTTAACCAACGACGTAAGAAACGAGACTGTAGATTCTATAGGTCACGATATATTTGCTCTCATATGGACATGTGATTGATTTGACAAAGCTGACCCTTGTATTTCGTGAGACTTGGATGCTTCTGCATCTAATTTCGATACGGAACTCGACATCATCATATAAATTGCATGGATTGTGTGTCAAAGTTTGCTTAACAAACGACGTAAGAAACGAGGCTGTAGATTCTATAGGTCACGATATATTTGCTATCATATGGACATGTGATTGATTTGACAAAGCTGACCCTTGTATTTCTTCAGACTTGGATGCTTCTGCATCTAATTTCGATACGGAACTCGACATCATTATATAAATTACATGGATTGAGTGTCAAAGTTTGCTTAACAAACGACGTAAGAAACGAGACTGTAGATTCTATAGGTCACGATATATTTGCTCTCATATGGACATGTGATTGATTTGACAAAGCTGACCCTTGTATTTCGTGATACTTGGATGCTTCTGCATCTAATTTCGATACGGAACTCGACATCATTATATAAATTGCATGGATTGTGTGTCAAAGTTTGCTTAACAAACGACGTAAGAAACGAGACTGTAGATTCTATAGGTCACGATATATTTGCTCTCATATGGACATGTGATTGATTTGACAAAGCTGACCCTTGTATTTCGTGATACTTAGATGCTTCTGCATCTAATTTCGATACGGAACTCGACATCATCATATAAATTGCATGGATTGTGTGTCAAAGTTTGCTTAACAAACGACGTAAGAAACGAGACTGTAGATTCTATACTTACTTACTTACTTACTTAGCTGGCCCATTACAGAACATTTGTTCTATAGGCCGAACTAAGAAGAGATCTCCATTCCTCTCTATTTGTTGCTTTGCACACTGGAATACCGCGCCTTGTCATCTCATCATCCACTTGTTTGCGCCATCTATTCCTTGGCCTGCCAATTCTGCGTGCACCGCCATGTGGCATGTATTCATACGCCTTTTTAGCGGGTTCATCATCGCTCATTCTTATGATATGGCCTAGCCAACGCAATCGCTGCATCTCGATACGTTTAACAATATTGATGTCGTTGTATAGCAGATACAGCTCGTGGTTCATGCGACGTCGATATTCACCGTCAACGCAGATTGGTCCGTAGATCTTTCGAAGAATTTTTCTCTCAAACACACCAAGCACTGCCATGTCTGCTTGCGCAAGTACCCAGGCTTCGGAGCCATACATCAGCACGGGTAGTATCAGTGTTTTGTAGAGCGTTATTTTTGTTTGACGAGATGTGGCTTTGTTTTTAAACTGCTTACTTAATCCAAAGTAGCATCTGTTGGCCAATACAATTCTTCTTTTTATTTCACAACTGATGTCGTTTGTTGTGTTGACGGAGGTGCCGAGGTAGACGAAGTCTTTTACTACCTCAATATTATAGGAACCAACTTCCACAGTCGGTCCGAGCTCAATGGACGCATTGCGCGTCGACACCATCAACTTGGTCTTCTCACCGTTTACCGCCAGACCCACTTTAGCAGATTCTCCTTCGACCTTTATAAAGGTATAAGTTACTTCTTTTACTGATCGACCCATGATGTCTATATCATCAGCATAAGCAAGTAACATGTGACTGTTGGTGTAGATTGTGCCACTTCTTTTGACGTTTGCCTCTCGTATAACCTTTTCTAGCAGGATGTTGAAGAGGTCACACGAAAGGCTGTCTCCTTGTCTGAAACCTCTTTTGGTACCAAACTCTTCGGAGAGGTTCTTTCCTATTTTAACTGAGGACCTCGTGTCAGTTAAAGTCATTTTACAAAGCCGGATGAGCTTTGCGGGAATACCAAATTCAGACATGGCTTGGAATACCTTTGAGCGCAGCGGACTGTCGAAGGCTGCTTTATAATCGACAAAAAGGTGGTAGGTGTCGATCTGCATCTCTTGGGTCTTCTCCAGGATTTGCCGCAGGGTAAATATCTGGTCAATGGTGGACTTGCCAGGTCTAAAGCCGCATTGGTATGGTCCAATAATCTCGTTGACCATTGGCTTTAGTCGTTCGCACAATATCCCTGACACGATCTTGTAGGCAATAGGGAGTAGACTTATGCCCCTATAGTTAGAGCATACAGTCTTATCTCCCTTCTTGTGGACGGGGCACAGGATACTCAGGTTCCAATCGTCGGGTACTCGTTCTTCCTGCCAGATGGTGCTAACTAGCTGATGAATACACCTTATCAGCGTGTCGCCTCCGGTTTTGAACAGCTCGGCTGGTAAGCCATCGGCCCCTGCTGCCTTATTATTCTTCAGCCGATTTATTGCTGTCTTTACCTCATCTTGGCTGGGCGGTATACATTCAATACCATCTTCTGGGATTGGGACTGTGGTATCTTCGTCGTCTTCGCTGCTATTGGATACCAACAGATTTGAAAAATGTTCTTTCCATATCCTGAGTACACTATCTGTATCAGTTACCAAATTACCTTGCTGGTCTCTACAGGAGGATGTGCCTGTACCAAAGCCATCAGTTTGATGCTTGACTCTTTGGTAGAATTTTCGGACTTCATTCTGGCTCCTGTACATCTCGACTTTTTCACACTCCCGCTTTTCCATCTCTCTCTTTTTCCTGCGGAAAAGACGTTTCTCCTCTCTCCTTTTCTCCCTGTATCTCTCTCGTGCGCTACGCGTTGCTACGGATTGTAAAGTAGCCTTATATGCCGCATTTTTCTCTTCGGTGGCAGCACGACACTCCTCATCATACCATGGATTCCTTGGTGGAGGTCTCTGGTATCCAAGTATGGATTTTGCGGCTGTTTGCATGGAGTGGGCAATGCTTTGCCATTGCGCTGATATGTTATCGGGATGAGGAGGGCTTTGATTAAGCAATTGGGCTAGTTGAGTGGAATATGCTGTGGCTATCTGTTGTGATTGCAGCTTACCGATGTCTAACTTTCGTGTTGTGTCTGTTCGTACTTTGTTTGCTACGTTTAAGCGGGTGCGTACCTTTGCTGCAACAAGGTAGTGGTCCGAATCAATGTTTGCGCCTCGGAACGATCGTACATCCAACACGCTCGATGAATGTCTTCCATCTATCACAACATGATCAATTTGGTTTCTTGTTTTCTGATCTGGAGACAGCCAGGTGCCCTTATGAATATCGAGATGATTAAATCTGGTACTGCTAACTACCATGTTTTTTGCAGCTGCAAAGTCTATCAGTCTCATACCATTGTCAGATGTTTCACTGTGGAGACTGAATTTCCCGACTGTTGGGCCAAAGATATTCTCCTTTCCAATTTTGGCATTAAAATCGCCTAGAATGATTTTAATGTCATGGGCAGGGCAACGGTCATATGTTTCTTCTAAGCGCTCGTAAAATATATCTTTGGTCTGTTCATCCTTTTCTTCAGTGGGAGCATGAGCGCAGATAAAGCTGATGTTGAAGAATTTAGCTTTTATTCGAATTGCAGCAAGTCTTTCATTCACTGGAGTGAAGCTGGATACAAGATGTTTTAGTCTCCGACTAACTACGAATCCACAACCAAACTCATGCTTTACGTCATGGCAGCTATAATACAGTGCGTCACCTTTAGGTGTTGTTGTGACGCCTTTCCCAATCCATCGTATTTCCTGTATGGCAGTAATATCGGTCTTGTACTTTTCAAGTACGTCTGCCAATGCGAAGACTGCACCTTCTCTATAAAGAGTGCGAACATTCCAGGTGCAGATTCGCAGATCATGGTCCTTAAAACGTTTGCGGGGTTCGTCAACTTTAGAGGGGTTTGTTTTTCTTTTCTTTCGTTTTTTCATAGTAGGCTGTTTTTTCTAGGGGAGGGTTACTAACCCGACGCCCAAACCCAAGTTTTTAACGTTCTTATGGGTGAACGCGCGGCACATGTTAGCTCACTACCTTTAACGGGTGTTAAAGGCAGTTCCCCAGGTGACACCACGGGGAGGTCAGTGTCCACTTGGGATGAAAGAGGGACCAAGATAAATCCTGGGCTTTGCCATGTTAAAACCGGTCAGGACCGTTCCTTGGTATCTTCCATCCCCTACGTCACCCACTGTAGATTCTATAGGTGACGATATATTTGCTCTCATATGGACATGTGATTGATTTGACAAAGCTGACCCTTGTATTTCGTGATACTTGGATGCTTCTGCATCTAATTTCGATACGGAACTCGACATCATCATATAAATTGCATGGATTGTGTGTCAAAGTTTGCTTAACAAACGACGTAAGAAACGAGGCTGTAGATTCTATAGGTCACGATATATTTGCTCTCATATGGACATGTGATTGATTTGACAAAGCTGACCCTTGTATTTCGTGATACTTGGATGCTTCTGCATCTAATTTCGATACGGAACTCGACATCATCATATAAATTGCATGGATTGTGTGTCAAAGTTTGCTTAACAAACGGCGTAAGAAACGAGACTGTAGATTCTATAGGTGACGATATATTTGCTCTCATATGGACATGTGATTGATTTGACAAAGCTGACCCTTGTATTTCTTGAGACTTGGATTGATTTGACAAAGCTGACCCTTGTATTTCGTGATACTTGGATGCTTCTGCATCTAATTTCGATACGGAACTCGACATCATCATATAAATTGCATGGATTGTGTGTCAAAGTTTGCTTAACAAACGGCGTAAGAAACGAGACTGTAGATTCTATAGGTGACGATATATTTGCTCTCATATGGACATGTGATTGATTTGACAAAGCTGACCCTTGTATTTCTTGAGACTTGGATGCTTCTGCATCTAATTTCGATTCGGAACTCGACATCATCATATAAATTACATGGATTGTGTGTCAAAGTTTGCTTAACAAACGACGTAAGAAACGAGGCTGTAGATTCTATAGGTCACGATATATTTGCTCTCATATGGACATGTGATTGATTTGACAAAGCTGACCCTTGTATTTCGTGAGACTTGGATGCTTCTGCATCTAATTTCGATACGGAACTCGACATCATTATATAAATTGCATGGATTGTGTGTCAAAGTTTGCTTAACAAACGACGTAAGAAACGAGACTGTAGATTCTATAGGTCACGATATATTTGCTCTCATATGGACATGTGATTGATTTGACAAAGCTGACCCTTGTATTTCGTGAGACTTGGATGCTTCTGCATCTAATTTCGATACGGAACTCGACATCATCATATAAATTGCATGGATTGTGTGTCAAAGTTTGCTTAACAAACGACGTAAGAAACGAGACTGTAGATTCTATAGGTCACGATATATTTGCTCTCATATGGACATGTGATTGATTTGACAAAGCTGACCCTTGTATTTCGTGATACTTGGATGCTTCTGCATCTAATTTCGATACGGAACTCGACATCATTATATAAATTACATGGATTGAGTGTCAAAGTTTGCTTAACAAACGTCGTAAGAAACGAGACTGTAGATTCTATAGGTCACGATATATTTGCTATCATATGGACATGTGATTGATTTGACAAAGCTGACCTTTGTATTTCTTGAGACTTGGATGCTTCTGCATCTAATTTCGATACGGAACTCGACATCATCATATAAATTGCATGGATTGTGTGTCAAAGTTTGCTTAACAAACGACGTAAGAAACGAGACTGTAGATTCTATAGGTCACGATATATTTGCTCTCATATGGACATGTGATTGATTTGACAAAGCTGACCCTTGTATTTCGTGAGATTTGGATGCTTCTGCATCTAGTTTCGATACGGAACTCGACATCATCATATAAATTGCATGGATTGTGTGTCAAAGTTTGCTTAACAAACGACGTAAGAAACGAGACTGTAGATTCTATAGGTGACGATATATTTGCTCTCATATGGACATGTGATTGATTTGACAAAGCTGACCCTTGTATTTCGTGAGACTTGGATGCTTCTGCATCTAATTTCGATACGGAACTCGACATCATCATATAAATTGCATGGATTGTGTGTCAAAGTTTGCTTAACAAACGACGTAAGAAACGAGACTGTAGATTCTATAGGTCACGATATATTTGCTCTCATATGGACATGTGATTGATTTGACAAAGCTGACCCTTGTATTTCGTGAGACTTGGATGCTTCTGCATCTAATTTCGATACGGAACTCGACATCATCATATAAATTGCATGGATTGTGTGTCAAAGTTTGCTTAACAAACGACGTAAGAAACGAGACTGTAGATTCTATAGGTCACGATATATTTGCTCTCATATGGACATGTGATTGATTTGACAAAGCTGACCCTTGTATTTCGTGATACTTGGATGCTTCTGCATCTAATTTCGATTCGGAACTCGACATCATCATATAAATTGCATTGATTGTGTGTCAAAGTTTGCTTAACAAACGACGTAAGAAACGAGACTGTAGATTCTATAGGTGACGATATATTTGCTCTCATATGGACATGTGATTGATTTGACAAAGCTGACCCTTGTATTTCGTGATACTTGGATGCTTCTGCATCTAATTTCGATACGGAACTCGACATCATCATATAAATTGCATGGATTGTGTGTCAAAGTTTGCTTAACAAACGACGTAAGAAACGAGGCTGTAGATTCTATAGGTCACGATATATTTGCTCTCATATGGACATGTGATTGATTTGACAAAGCTGACCCTTGTATTTCGTGATACTTGGATGCTTCTGCATCTAATTTCGATACGGAACTCGACATCATCATATAAATTGCATGGATTGTGTGTCAAAGTTTGCTTAACAAACGGCGTAAGAAACGAGACTGTAGATTCTATAGGTGACGATATATTTGCTCTCATATGGACATGTGATTGATTTGACAAAGCTGACCCTTGTATTTCTTGAGACTTGGATGCTTCTGCATCTAATTTCGATTCGGAACTCGACATCATCATATAAATTACATGGATTGTGTGTCAAAGTTTGCTTAACAAACGACGTAAGAAACGAGACTGTAGATTCTATAGGTGACGATATATTTGCTCTCATATGGACATGTGATTGATTTGACAAAGCTGACCCTTGTATTTCGTGATACTTGGATGCTTCTGCATCTAATTTCGATTCGGAACTCGACATCATCATATAAATTACATGGATTGAGTGTCAAAGTTTGCTTAACAAACGACGTAAGAAACGAGACTGTAGATTCTATAGGTCACGATATATTTGCTATCATATGGACATGTGATTGATTTGACAAAGCTGACCTTTGTATTTCTTGAGACTTGGATGCTTCTGCATCTAATTTCGATACGGAACTCGACATCATCATATAAATTGCATGGATTGTGTGTCAAAGTTTGCTTAACAAACGACGTAAGAAACGAGACTGTAGATTCTATAGGTCACGATATATTTGCTCTCATATGGACATGTGATTGATTTGACAAAGCTGACCCTTGTATTTCTTGAGACTTGGATGCTTCTGCATCTAATTACGATTCGGAACTCGACATCATCATATAAATTGCATGGATTGTGTGTCAAAGTTTGCTTAACAAACGACGTAAGAAACGAGACTGTAGATTTTATAGGTAACGATATATTTGCTCTCATATGGACATGTGATTGATTTGACAAAGCTGACCCTTGTATTTCGTGAGACTTGGATGCTTCTGCATCTAATTTCGATACGGAACTCGACATCATCATATAAATTGCATGGATTGTGTGTCAAAGTTTGCTTAACAAACGACGTAAGAAACGAGGCTGTAGATTCTATAGGTCACGATAGATATATTTGCTATCATATGGACATGTGATTGATTTGACAAAGCTGACCCTTGTATTTCTTGAGACTTGGATGCTTCTGCATCTAATTTCGATACGGAACTCGACATCATTATATAAATTACATGGATTGAGTGTCAAAGTTTGCTTAACAAACGACGTAAGAAACGAGACTGTAGATTCTATAGGTCACGATATATTTGCTCTCATATGGACATGTGATTGATTTGACAAAGCTGACCTTTGTATTTCGTGAGACTTGGATGCTTCTGCATCTAATTTCGATTCGGAACTCGACATCATCATATAAATTGCATGGATTGTGTGTCAAAGTTTGCTTAACAAACGACGTAAGAAACGAGACTGTAGATTCTATAGGTCACGATATATTTGCTCTCATATGGACATGTGATTGATTTGACAAAGCTGACCCTTGTATTCTGCATCTAATTTCGATACGGAACTCGACATCATTATATAAATTGCATGGATTGTGTGTCAAAGTTTGCTTAACAAACGACGTAAGAAACGAGACTGTGGATTCTATAGGTCACGATATATTTGCTCTCATATGGACATGTGATTGATTTGACAAAGCTGACCCTTGTATTTCGTGATACTTGGATGCTTCTGCATCTAATTTCGATTCGGAACTCGACATCATCATATAAATTGCATGGATTGTGTGTCAAAGTTTGCTTAACAAACGACGTAAGAAACGAGACTGTAGATTCTATAGGTCACGATATATTTGCTCTCATATGGACATGTGATTGATTTGACAAAGCTGACCCTTGTATTCTGCATCTAATTTCGATACATAACTCGACATCATCATATAAATTGCATGGATTGTGTGTCAAAGTTTGCTTAACAAACGACGTAAGAACGAGACTGTAGATTCTATAGGTCACGATATATTTGCTCTCATATGGACAGGTGATTGATTTGACAAAGCTGACCTTTGTATTTCTTGAGACTTGGATGCTTCTGCATCTAATTTCGATACGGAACTCGACATCATCATATAAATTGCATGGATTGTGTGTCAAGGTTTGCTTAACAAACGACGTAAGAAACGAGACTGTAGATTCTATAGGTGACGATATATTTGCTCTCATATGGACATGTGATTGATTTGACAAAGCTGACCCTTGTATTTCGTGAGATTTGGATGCTTCTGCATCTAGTTTCGATACGGAAATCGACATCATCATATAAATTGCATGGATTGTGTGTCAAAGTTTGCTTAACAAACGACGTAAGAAACGAGACTGTAGATTCTATAAGTCACGATATATTTGCTCTCATATGGACATGTGATTGATTTGACAAAGCTGACCCTTGTATTTCGTGATACTTGGATGCTTCTGCATCTAATTTCGATTCGGAACTCGACATCATCATATAAATTACATGGATTGTGTGTCAAAGTTTGCTTAACAAACGACGTAAGAAACGAGGCTGTAAATTCTATAGGTCACGATATATTTGCTATCATATGGACTTGTGATTGATTTGACAAAGCTGACCCTTGTATTTCGTGATACTTGGATGCTTCTGCATCTAATTTCGATTCGGAACTCGACATCATCATATAAATTGCATGGATTGTGTGTCAAAGTTTGCTTAACAAATGACGTAAGAAACGAGACTGTAGATTCTATAGGTGACGATATATTTGCTCTCATATGGACATGTGATTGATTTGACAAAGCTGACCCTTGTATTTCGTGAGACTTGGATGCTTCTGCATCTAATTTCGATACGGAACTCGACATCATTATATAAATTGCATGGATTGTGTGTCAAAGTTGCTTAACATACGACGTAAGAAACGAGACTGTAGATTCTATAGGTGACGATATATTTGCTCTCATATGGACATGTGATTGATTGACAAAGCTGACCCTTGTATTTCTTGAGACTTGGATGCTTCTGCATCTAATTTCGATTCGGAACTGCTCTCATATGGACATGTGATTGATTTGACAAAGCTGACCCTTGTATTTCGTGAAACTTGGATGCTTCTGCATCTAATTTCGATACGGAACTCGACATCATCATATAAATGCATGGATTGTGTGTCAAAGTTTGCTTAACAAACGACGTAAGAAACGAGACTGTAGATTCTATAGGTCACGATATATTTGCTCTCATATGGACATGTGATTGATTTGACAAAGCTGACCCTTGTATTTCGTGATACTTGGATGCTTCTGCATCTAATTTCGATACGGAACTCGACATCATCATATAAATTGCATGGATTGTGTGTCAAAGTTTGCTTAACAAACGGCGTAAGAAACGAGACTGTAGATTCTATAGTTCACGATATATTTGCTCTCATATGGACATGTGATTGATTTGAAAAAGCTGACCCTTGTATTTCGTGATACTTGGATGCTTCTGCATCTAATTTCGATTCGGAACTCGACATCATCATATAAATTGCATGGATTGTTTGTCAAAGTTTGCTTAACAAACGACGTAAGAAACGAGGCTGTAGATTCTATAGGTCACGATATATTTGCTCTCATGTGGAAATGTGATTGATTTGACAAAGCTGACCCTTGTATTTCGTGATACTTGGACGCTTCTGCATCTAATTTCGATTCGGAACTCGACATCATCATATAAATTGCATGGATTGTGTGTCAAAGTTTGCTTAACAAACGACGTAAGAAACGAGGCTGTAGATTCTATAGGTCACGATATATTTGCTCTCATATGGACATGTGATTGATTTGACAAAGCTGACCCTTGTATTTCGTGATACTTGGATGCTTCTGCATCTAATTTCGATACGGAACTCGACATCATCATATAAATTGCATTGATTGTGTGTCAAAGTTTGCTTAACAAACGACGTAAGAAACGAGGCTGTAGATTCTATAGGTCACGATATATTTGCTCTCATATGGACATGTGATTGATTTGACAAAGCTGACCCTTGTATTTCTTGAGACTTGGATGCTTCTGCATCTAATTTCGATACGGAACTCGACATCATCATATAAAATTGCATTGATTGTGTGTCAAAGTTTGCTTAACAAACGACGTAAGAAACGAGACTGTAGATTCTATAGGTCACGATATATTTGCTCTCATATGGACATGTGATTGATTTGACAAAGCTGACCCTTGTATTTCGTGAGACTTGGATGCTTCTGCATCTAATTTCGATACGGAACTCGACATCATTATATAAATTGCATGGATTGTGTGTCAAAGTTTGCTTAACAAACGACGTAAGAAACGAGACTGTAGATTCTATAGGTCACGATATATTTGCTCTCATATGGACATGTGATTGATTTGACAAAGCTGACCCTTGTATTTCGTGATACTTGGATGCTTCTGCATCTAATTTCGATTCGGAACTCGACATCATCATATAAATTGCATGGATTGTGTGTCAAAGTTTGCTTAACAAACGACGTAAGAAACGAGACTGTAGATTCTATAGGTCACGATATATTTGCTCTCATATGGACATGTGATTGATTTGACAAAGCTGACCCTTGTATTTCGTGATACTTGGATGCTTCTGCATCTAATTTCGATTCGGAACTCGACATCATCATATAAATTGCATGGATTGTGTGTCAAAGTTTGCTTAACAAACGACGTAAGAAACGAGACTGTAGATTCTATAGGTGACGATATATTTGCTCTCATATGGACATGTGATTGATTTGACAAAGCTGACCCTTGTATTTCGTGATACTTGGATGCTTCTGCATCTAATTTCGATACGGAACTCGACATCATCATATAAAATTGCATGGATTGTGTGTCACAGTTTGCTTAACAAACGACGTAAGAAACGAGACTGTAGATACTATAGGTCACGATATATTTGCTATCATATGGACATGTGATTGATTTGACAAAGCTGACCCTTGTATTTCGTGAGACTTGGATGCTTCTGCATCTAATTTCGATACGGAACTCGACATCATTATATAAATTGCATGATTGTGTGTCAAAGTTTGCTTACAAACGACGTAAGAAACGAGACTGTAGATTCTATAGGTCACGATATATTTGCTCTCATATGGACATGTGATTGATTTGACAAAGCTGACCCTTGTATTTCGTGATACTTGGATGCTTCTGCATCTAATTTCGATTCGGAACTCGACAGCATCATATAAATTGCATGGATTGTGTGTCAAAGTTTGCTTAACAAACGACGTAAGAAACGAGGCTGTAGATTCTATAGGTCACGATATATTTGCTCTCATATGGACATGTGATTGATTTGACAAAGCTGACCCTTGTATTTCGTGATACTTGGATGCTTCTGCATCTAATTTCGATTCGGAACTCGACATCATCATATAAATTGCATGGATTGTGTGTCAAAGTTTGCTTAACAAACGACGTAAGAAACGAGACTGTAGATTCTATAGGTCACGATATATTTGCTCTCATATGGACATGTGATTGATTTGACAAACTGACCCTTGTATTTCGTGAGATTTGGATGCTTCTGCATCTAGTTTCGATACGGAACTCGACATCATCATATAAATTGCATGGATTGTGTGTCAAAGTTTGCTTAACAAACGACGTAAGAAACGAGACTGTAGATTCTATAGGTGACGATATATTTGCTCTCATATAGACATGTGATTGATTTGACAAAGCTGACCCTTGTATTTCTTGAGACTTGGATGCTTCTGCATCTAATTTCGATACGGAACTCGACATCATTATATAAATTACATGGATTGAGTGTCAAAGTTTGCTTAACAAACGACGTAAGAAACGAGACTGTAGATTCTATAGGTCACGATATATTTGCTCTCATATGGACATGTGATTGATTTGACAAAGCTGACCCTTGTATTTCGTGATACTTAGATGCTTCTGCATCTAATTTCGATTCGGAACTCGACATCATCATATAAATTGCATGGATTGTGTGTCAAAGTTTGCTTAACAAACGACGTAAGAAACGAGACTGTAGATTCTATAGGTCACGATATATTTGCTCTCATATGGACATGTGATTGATTTGACAAAGCTGACCTTTGTATTTCGTGAGACTTGGATGCTTCTGCATCTAATTTCGATTCGGAACTCGACATCATCATATAAATTGCATGGATTGTGTGTCAAAGTTTGCTTAACAAACGACGTAAGAAACGAGACTGTAGATTCTATAGGTCACGATATATTTGCTCTCATATGGACATGTGATTGATTTGACAAAGCTGACCCTTGTATTTCTTGAGACTTGGATGCTTCTGCATCTAATTTCGATACGGAACTCGACATCATCATATAAATTGCATGGATTGTGTGTCAAAGTTTGCTTAACAAACGACGTAAGAAACGAGACTGTAGATTCTATAGGTGACGATATATTTGCTCTCATATGGACATGTGATTGATTTGACAAAGCTGACCCTTGTATTTCGTGATACTTGGATGCTTCTGCATCTAATTTCGATTCGGAACTCGACATCATCATATAAATTACATGGATTGTGTCAAAGTTTGCTTAACAAACGACGTAAGAAACGAGACTGTAGATTCTATAGGTGACGATATATTTGCTCTCATATGGACATGTGATTGATTTGACAAAGCTGACCCTTGTATTTCGTGAGATTTGGATGCTTCTGCATCTAGTTTCGATACGGAACTCGACATCATCATATAAATTGCATGGATTGTGTGTCAAAGTTTGCTTAACAAACGACGTAAGAAACGAGACTGTAGATTCTATAGGTCACGATATATTTGCTCTCACATGGACATGTGATTGATTTGACAAAGCTGACCTTTGTATTTCTTGAGACTTGGATGCTTCTGCATCTAATTTCGATACGGAACTCGACATCATCATATAAATTGCATGGATTGTGTGTCAAAGTTTGCTTAACAAACGACGTAAGAAACGAGACTGTAGATTCTATAGGTGACGATATATTTGCTCTCATATGGACATGTGATTGATTTGACAAAGCTGACCCTTGTATTTCGTGAGACTTGGATGCTTCTGCATCTAATTTCGATACGGAACTCGACATCATCATATAAATTGCATGGATTGTGTGTCAAAGTTTGCCTAACAAACGACGTATGAAACGAGACTGTAGATTCTATAGGTCACGATATATTTGCTCTCATATGGACATGTGATTGATTTGACAAAGCTGACCCTTGTATTTCGTGATACTTGGATGCTTCTGCATCTAATTTCGATTCGGAACTCGACATCATCGTATAAATTGCATGGATTGTGTGTCAAAGTTTGCTTAACAAACGACGTAAGTAACGAGACTGTAGATTATATAGTTCACGATATATTTGCTCTCATATGGACATGTGATTGATTTGACAAAGCTGACCCTTGTATTTCTTGAGACTTGGATGCTTCTGCATCTAATTTCGATACGGAACTCGACATCATCATAAAAATTGCATGGATTGTGTGTCAAAGTTTGCTTAACAAACGACGTAAGAAACGAGACTGTAGATTCTATAGGTGACGATATATTTGCTCTCATATGGACATGTGATTGATTTGACAAAGCTGACCCTTGTATTTCTTGAGACTTGGATGCTTCTGCATCTAGTTTCGATTCGGAACTCGACATCATCATATAAATTGCATGGATTGTGTGTCAAAGTTTGCTTAACAAACGACGTAAGAAACGAGGCTGTAGATTCTATAGGTCACGATATATTTGCTCTCATATGGACATGTGATTGATTTGACAAAGCTGACCTTTGTATTTCGTGAGACTTGGATGCTTCTGCATCTAATTTCGATTCGGAACTCGACATCATCATATAAATTGCATGGATTGTGTGTCAAAGTTTGCTTAACAAACGACGTAAGAAACGAGGCTGTAAATTCTATAGGTCACGATATATTTGCTATCATATGGACATGTGATTGATTTGACAAAGCTGACCCTTGTATTTCGTGATACTTGGATGCTTCTGCATCTAATTTCGATACGGAACTCGACATCATCATATAAATTGCATGGATTGTGTGTCAAAGTTTGCTTAACAAACGACGTAAGAAACGAGACTGTAGATTCTATAGGTCACGATATATTTGCTCTCATATGGACATGTGATTGATTTGACAAAGCTGACCCTTGTATTTCGTGATACTTGGATGCTTCTGCATCTAATTTCGATTCGGAGCTCGACATCATCATATAAATTGCATGGATTGTGTGTTAAAGTTTGCTTAACAAACGACGTAAGAAACGAGGCTGTAAATTCTATAGGACACGATATATTTGCTCTCATATGGACATGTGATTGATTTGACAAAGCTGACCCTTGTATTTCTTGGGACTTGGATGCTTCTGCATCTAATTTCGATACAGAACTCGACATCATCATATAAATTGCATGGATGGTGTGTCAAAGTTTGCTTAACAAACGACGTAAGAAACGAGGCTGTAGATTCTATAGGTCACGATATATTTGCTCTCATATGGACATGTGATTGATTTGACAAAGCTGACCCTTGTATTTCTTGAGACTTGGATGCTTCTGCATCTAATTTCGATTCGCAACTCGACATCATCATATAAATTGCATGGATTGTGTGTCAAAGTTTGCTTAACAAACGACGTAAGAAACGAGACTGTAGATTCTATAGGTCACGATATATTTGCTCTCATATGGACATGTGATTGATTTGACAAAGCTGACCCTTGTATTTCGTGATACTTGGATGCTTCTGCATCTAATTTCGATACGGAACTCGACATCATTATATAAATTGCATGGATTGTGTGTCAAAGTTTGCTTAACAAACGACGTAAGAAACGAGACTGTAGATTCTATAGGTGACGATATATTTGCTCTCATATGGACATGTGATTGATTTGACAAAGCTGACCCTTGTATTTCTTGAGACTTGGATGCTTCTGCATCTAATTTCGATACGAAACTCGACATCATCATATAAATTGCATGGATTGTGTGTCAAAGTTTGCTTAACAAACGACGTAAGAAACGAGACTGTAGATTCTATAGGTCACGATATATTTGCTCTCATATGGACATTGATTTGACAAAGCTGACCCTTGTATTTCGTGATACTTGGATGCTTCTGCATCTAGTTTCGATACGGAACTCGACATCATCATATAAATTGCATGGATTGTGTGTCAAAGTTTGCTTAACAAACGACGTAAGAAACGAGACTGTAGATTCTATAGGTCACGATATATTTGCTCTCATATGGACATGCGATTGATTTGACAAAGCTGACCCTTGTATTTCTTGAGACTTGGATGCTTCTGCATCTAATTTCGATACGGAACTCGACATCATCATATAAATTGCATGGATGGTGTGTCAAAGTTTGCTTAACAAACGACGTAAGAAACGAGGCTGTAAATTCTATAGGTCACGATATATTTGCTCTCATATGGACATGTGATTGATTTGACAAAGCTGACCCTTGTATTTCTTGAGACTTGGATGCTTCTGCATCTAATTTCGATACGGAACTCGACATCATCATATAAATTGCATGATGGTGTGTCAAAGTTTGCTTAACAAACGACGTAAGAAACGAGGCTGTAGATTCTATAGGTCACGATATATTTGCTCTCATATGGACATGTGATTGATTTGACAAAGCTGACCCTTGTATTCTGCATCTAATTTCGATACGGAACTCGACATCATCATATAAATTGCATGGATTGTGTGTCAAAGTTTGCTTAACAAACGACGTAAGAAACGAGCTGTAGATTCTATAGGTCACGATATATTTGCTCTCATATGGACATGTGATTGATTTGACCAAAGCTGACCCTTGTATTTCTTGAGACTTGGATGCTTCTGCATCTAATTTCGATTCGGAACTCGACATCATCATATTAAATTGCATGGATTGTGTGTCAAAGTTTGCTTAACAAACGACGTAAGAAACGAGACTGTAGATTCTATAGGTCACGATATATTTGCTCTCATATGGACATGTGATTGATTTGATAAAGCTGACCCTTGTATTTCGTGATACTTGGATGCTTCTGCATCTAATTTCGATACGGAACTCGACATCATTATATAAATTACATGGATTGAGTGTCAAAGTTTGCTTAACAAACGACGTAAGAAACGAGACTGTAGATTCTTTAGGTGACGATATATTTACTCTCATATGGACATGTGATTGATTTGACAAAGCTGACCCTTGTATTTCTTGAGACTTGGATGCTTCTGCATCTAATTTCGATTCGGAACTCGACATCATCATATAAATTGCATGGATTGTGTGTCAAAGTTTGCTTAACAAACGACGTAAGAACGAGACTGTAGATTCTATAGGTCACGATATATTTGCTCTCATATGGACATGTGATTGATTTGACAAAGCTGACCCTTGTATTTCGTGATACTTGGATGCTTCTGCATCTAATTTCGATACGGAACTCGACATCATCATATAAATTGCATGGATTGTGTGTCAAAGTTTGCTTAACAAACGGCGTAAGAAACGAGACTGTAGATTCTATAGGTGACGATATATTTGCTCTCATATGGACATGTGATTGGTTTGACAAAGCTGACCCTTGTATTTCTTGAGACTTGGATGCTTCTGCATCTAATTTCGATTCGGAACTCGACATCATCATATAAATTGCATGGATTGTGTGTCAAGAAACGAGGGCTGTAGATTCTATAGGTCACGATATATTTGCTCTCATATGGACATGTGATTGATTTGACAAAGCTGACCCTTGTATTTCGTGATACTTGGTTGCTTCTGCATCTAATTTCGATTCGGAACTCGACATCATCATATAAATTGCATGGATTGTGTGTCAAAGTTTGCTTAACAAACGACGTAAGAAACGAGACTGTCGATTCTATAGGTGACGATATATTTGCTCTCATATGACATGTGATTGATTTGACAAAGCTGACCCTTGTATTTCTTGAGACTTGGATGCTTCTGCATCTAATTTCGATTCGGAACTCGACATCATCATATAAATTACATGGATTGTGTGTCAAGTTTGCTTAACAAACGACGTAAGAAACGAGACTGTAGATTCTATAGGTGACGATATATTTGCTCTCATATGGACATGTGATTGATTTGACAAAGCTGACCCTTGTATTTCTTGAGACTTGGATGCTTCTGCATCTAATTTCGATACGGAACTCGACATCATCATATAAATTACATGGATTGTGTGTCAAAGTTTGCTCAACAAACGACGTAAAGAAACGAGACTGTAGATTCTATAGGTGACGATATATTTGCTCTCATATGGACATGTGATTGATTTGACAAAGCTGACCCTTGTATTTCTTGAGACTTGGATGCTTCTGCATCCTAATTTCGATACGGAACTCGACATCATCATAAAAAGTGCATGGATTGTGTGTCAAAGTTTGCTTAACAAACGACGTAAGAAACGAGACTGTAGATTCTATAGGTCACGATATATTTGCTCTCATATGGACATGTGATTGATTTGACAAAGCTGACCCTTGTATTTCTTGAGACTTGGATGCTTCTGCATCTAGTTTCGATTCGGAACTCGACATCATCATATAAATTGCTTGGATTGTGTGTCAAAGTTTGCTTAACAAACGACGTAAGAAACGAGGCTGTAGATTCTATAGGTCACTATATTTGCTCTCATATGGACATGGATTGATTTGACAAAGCTGACCTTTGTATTTCGTGAGACTTGGATGCTTCTGTATCTAATTTCGATTCGGAACTCGACATCATTATATATAAATTGCATGGATTGTGTGTCAAAGTTTGCTTAACAAACGACGTAAGAAACGAGGCTGTAATCTATAGGTCACGATATATTTGCTCTCATATGGACATGTGACTGATTTGACAAAGCTGACCTTGTATTCTGCATCTAATTTCGATACGGAACTCGACATCATCAATAAATTGCATGGATTGTGTGTCAAAGTTTGCTTAACAAACGACGTAAGAAACGAGACTGTAGATTCTATAGGTGACGATAATTTTCTCTCATATGGACATGTGATTGATTTGACAAAACTGACCCTTGTATTTCTTGAGACTTGGATGCTTCTGCATCTAATTTCGATACGGAACTCGACATCATCATAAAAATTGCATGGATTGTGTGTCAAAGTTTGCTTAACAAACGACGTAAGAACGAGACTGTAGATTCTATAGGTCACGATATATTTGCTCTCATATGTACATGTGATTGATTTGACAAAGCTGACCCTTGTATTTCTTGAGACTTGGATGCTTCTGCATCTAATTTCGATACGGAACTCGACATCATCATATAAAATTGCATGGATTGTGTGTCAAAGTTTGCTTAACAAACGACGTAAGAAACGAGGCTGTAAATTCTATAGGTCACGATATATTTGCTCTCATATGGACATGTGATTGATTTGACAAAGCTGACCCTTGTATTCTGCATCTAATTTCGATACGGAACTCGACATCATCATATAAATGCATGGATTGTGTGTCAAAGTTTGCTTAACAAACGAGTAAGAAACGAGACTGTAGATTCTATAGGTGACGATATATTTGCTCTCATATGGACATGTGATTGATTTGACAAAGCTGACCTTGTATTTCTTGAGACTTGGATGCTTCTGCATCTAATTTCGATACGGAACTCGACATCATCATAAAAATTGCATGGATTGTGTGTCAAAGTTTGCTTAACAAACGACGTAAGAAACGAGACTGTAGATTCTATAGGTCACGATATATTTGCTCTCATATGTACATGTGATTGATTTGACAAAGCTGACCCTTGTATTTCTTGAGACTTGGATGCTTCTGCATCTAATTTCGATACGGAACTCGACATCATCATATAAATTGCATGGATTGTGTGTCAAAGTTTGCTTAACAAACGACATAAGAAACGAGACTGTAGATTCTATAGGTCACGATATATTTGCTCTCATATGGACATGTGATTGATTTGACAAAGCTGACCCTTGTATTTCTTGAGACTTGGATGCTTCTGCATCTAATTTCGATACGGAACTCGACATCATCATATAAATTGCATGGATTGTGTGTCAAAGTTTGCTTAACAAATGACGTAAGAAACGAGACTGTAGATTCTATAGGTGACGATATATTTGCTCTCATATGGACATGTGATTGATTTGACAAAGCTGACCCTTGTATTTCGTGAGACTTGGATGCTTCTGCATCTAATTTCGATACGGAACTCGACATCATCATATAAATTGCATGGATTGTGTGTCAAAGTTTGCTTAACAAACGACGTAAGAAACGAGACTGTAGATTCTATAGGTCACGATATATTTGCTCTCATATGGACATGTGATTGATTTGACAAAGCTGACCCTTGTATTTCGTGATACTTGGATGCTTCTGCATCTAATTTCGATACGGAACTCGACATCATCATATAAATTGCATGGATTGTGTGTCAAAGTTTGCTTAACAAACGGCGTAAGAAACGAGACTGTAGATTCTATAGGTGACGATATATTTGCTCTCATATGGACATGTGATTGATTTGACAAAGCTGACCCTTGTATTTCTTGAGACTTGGATGCTTCTGCATCTAATTTCGATACGGAACTCGACATCATTATATAAATTGCATGGATTGTGTGTCAAAGTTTGCTTAACAAACGACGTAAGAAACGAGACTGTAGATTCTATAGGTGACGATATATTTGCTCTCATATGGACATGTGATTGATTTGACAAAGCTGACCCTTGTATTTCGTGATACTTGGATGCTTCTGCATCTAATTTCGATACGGAACTCGACATCATCATATAAATTGCATGGATTGTGTGTCAAAGTTTGCTTAACAAACGACGTAAGAAACGAGACTGTAGATTCTATAGGTCACGATATATTTGCTCTCATATGGACATGCGATTGATTTGACAAAGCTGACCCTTGTATTTCTTGAGACTTGGATGCTTCTGCATCTAATTTCGATACGGAACTCGACATCATCATATAAATTGCATGGATGGTGTGTCAAAGTTTGCTTAACAAACGACGTAAGAAACGAGGCTGTAAATTCTATAGGTCACGATATATTTGCTTCCATATGGACATGTGATTGATTTGACAAAGCTGACCCTTGTATTTCTTGAGACTTGGATGCTTCTGCATCTAATTTCGATACGGAACTCGACATCATCATATAAATTGCATGATTTGACAAAGCTGACCCTTGTATTTCTTAAGACTTGGATGCTTCTGCATCTAATTTCGATACGGAACTCGACATCATCATATAAATTGCATGGATTGTGTGTCAAAGTTTGCTTAACAAATGACGTAAGAAACGAGACTGTAGATTCTATAGGTCACGATATATTTGCTCTCATATGGACATGTGATTGATTTGACAAAGCTGACCCTTGTATTTCGTGAGACTTGGATGCTTCTGCATCTAATTTCGATACGGAACTCGACATCATCATATAAATTGCATGGATTGTGTGTCAAAGTTTGCTTAACAAACGACGTAAGAAACGAGACTGTAGATTCTATAGGTCACGATATATTTGCTCTCATATGGACATGTGATTGATTTGACAAAGCTGACCCTTGTATTTCGTGATACTTGGATGCTTCTGCAACTAATTTCGATACGGAACTCGACATCATCATATAAATTGCATGGATTGTGTGTCAAAGTTTGCTTAACAAACGACGTAAGAAACGAGACTGTAGATTCTATAGGTGACGATATATTTGCTCTCATATGGACATGTGATTGATTTGACAAAGCTGACCCTTGTATTTCTTGAGACTTGGATGCTTCTGCATCTAATTTCGATACGGAACTCGACATCATTATATAAATTGCATGGATTGTGTGTCAAAGTTTGCTTAACAAACGACGTAAGAAACGAGACTGTAGATTCTATAGGTGACGATATATTTGCTCTCATATGGACATGTGATTGATTTGACAAAGCTGACCCTTGTATTTCGTGATACTTGGATGCTTCTGCATCTAATTTCGATACGGAACTCGACATCATCATATAAATTGCATGGATTGTGTGTCAAAGTTGCTTAACAAACGACGTAAGAAACGAGACTGTAGATTCTATAGGTCACGATATATTTGCTCTCATATGGACATGCGATTGATTTGACAAAGCTGACCCTTGTATTTCTTGAGACTTGGATGCTTCTGCATCTAATTTCGATACGGAACTCGACATCATCATATAAATTGCATGGATGGTGTGTCAAAGTTTGCTTAACAAACGACGTAAGAAACGAGGCTGTAAATTCTATAGGTCACGATATATTTGCTCTCATATGGACATGTGATTGATTTGACAAAGCTGACCCTTGTATTTCTTGAGACTTGGATGCTTCTGCATCTAATTTCGATACGGAACTCGACATCATCATATAAATTGCATGGATGGTGTGTCAAAGTTTGCTTAACAAACGACGTAAGAAACGAGACTGTAGATTCTATAGGTCACGATATATTTGCTCTCATATGGACATGTGATTGATTTGACAAAGCTGACCCTTGTATTCTGCATCTAATTTCGATACGGAAC
The DNA here is from genome assembly GCF_047663935.1 of Musca autumnalis. Taxonomy (NCBI): domain Eukaryota; kingdom Metazoa; phylum Arthropoda; class Insecta; order Diptera; family Muscidae; genus Musca; species Musca autumnalis. The sequence continues at coordinate 34,912 of NW_027412350.1, forward strand.
TCGACATCATCATATAAATTGCATGGATTGTGTGTCAAAGTTTACTTAACAAACGACGTAAGAAACGAGGCTGTAGATTCTATAGGTCACGATATATTTGCTCTCATATGGACATGTGATTGATTTGACAAAGCTGACCCTTGTATTTCTTGAGACTTGGATGCTTCTGCATCTAATTTCGATTCGGAACTCGACATCATCATATAAATTGCATGGATTGTGTGTCAAAGTTTGCTTAACAAACGACGTAAGAAACGAGACTGTAGATTCTATAGGTGACGATATATTTAGCTCTCATATGGACATGTGATTGATTTGACAAAGCTGACCCTTGTATTTCGTGAGACTTGGATGCTTCTGCATCTAATTTCGATACGGAACTCGACATCATCATATAAATTGCATGGATTGTGTGTCAAAGTTTGCTTAACAAACGACGTAAGAAACGAGACTGTAGATTCTATAGGTCACGATATATTTGCTCTCATATGGACATGTGATTGATTTGACAAAGCTGACCCTTGTATTTCGTGATACTTGGATGCTTCTGCATCTAATTTCGATACGGAACTCGACATCATCATATAAATTGCATGGATTGTGTGTCAAAGTTTGCTTAACAAACGACGTAAGAAACGAGACTGTAGATTCTATAGGTCACGATATATTTGCTCTCATATGGACATGTGATTGATTTGACAAAGCTGACCCTTGTATTTCGTGATACTTGGATGCTTCTGCATCTAATTTCGATTCGGAACTCGACATCATCATATAAATTGCATGGATTGTGTGTCAAAGTTTGCTTAACAAACGACGTAAGAAACGAGACTGTAGATTCTATAGGTGACGATATATTTGCTCTCATATGGACATGTGATTGATTTGACAAAGCTGACCCTTGTATTTCGTGATACTTAGATGCTTCTGCATCTAATTTCGATTCGGAACTCGACATCATCATATAAATTGCATGGATTGTGTGTCAAAGTTTGCTTAACAAACGACGTAAGAAACGAGACTGTAGATTCTATAGGTCACGATATATTTGCTCTCATATGGACATGTGATTGAGTTGACAAAGCTGACCCTTGTATTTCGTGATACTTGGATGCTTCTGCATCTAATTTCGATTCGGAACTCGACATCATCATATAAATTGCATGGATTGTGTGTCAAAGTTTGCTTAACAAACGACGTAAGAAACGAGACTGTAGATTCTATAGGTGACGATATATTTGCTCTCATATGGACATGTGATTGATTTGACAAAGCTGACCCTTGTATTTCGTGATACTTGGATGCTTCTGCATCTAATTTCGATTCGGAACTCGACATCATCATATAAATTGCATGGATTGTGTGTCAAAGTTTGCTTAACAAACGACGTAAGAAACGAGACTGTAGATTCTATAGGTCACGATATATTTGCTCTCATATGGACATGTGATTGATTTGACAAAGCTGACCCTTGTATTTCGTGATACTTAGATGCTTCTGCATCTAATTTCGATTCGGAACTCGACATCATCATATAAATTGCATGGATTGTGTGTCAAAGTTTGCTTAACAAACGACGTAAGAAACGAGACTGTAGATTCTATAGGTCACGATATATTTGCTCTCATATGGACATGTGATTGATTTGACAAAGCTGACCCTTGTATTTCGTGATACTTGGATGCTTCTGCATCTAATTTCGATTCGGAACTCGACATCATCATATAAATTGCATAGATTGTGTGTCAAAGTTTGCTTAACAAACGACGTAAGAAACGAGGCTGTAGATTCTATAGGTCACGATATATTTGCTCTCATATGGACATGTGATTGATTTGACAAAGCTGACCCTTGTATTTCGTGATACTTGGATGCTTCTGCATCTAGTTTCGATACGGAACTCGACATCATCATATAAATTGCATGGATTGTGTGTCAAAGTTTGCTTAACAAACGACGTAAGAAACGAGACTGTAGATTCTATAGGTCACGATATATTTGCTCTCATATGGACATGTGATTGATTTGACAAAGCTGACCTTTGTATTTCTTGAGACTTGGATGCTTCTGCATCTAATTTCGATACGGAACTCGACATCATCATATAAATTACATGGATTGTGTGTCAAAGTTTGCTTAACAAACGACGTAAGAAACGAGACTGTAGATTCTATAGGTGACGATATATTTGCTCTCATATGGACATGTGATTGATTTGACAAAGCTGACCCTTGTATTTCTTGAGACTTGGATGCTTCTGCATCTAATTTCGATACGGAACTCGACATCATCATATAAATTGCATGGATTGTGTGTCAAAGTTTGCTTAACAAACGACGTAAGAAACGAGACTGTTGATTCTATAGGTCACGATATATTTGCTCTCATATGGACATGTGATTGATTTGACAAAGCTGACCCTTGTATTTCTTGAGACTTGGATGCTTCTGCATCTAATTTCGATACGGAACTCGACATCATCATAAAAATTGCATGGATTGTGTGTCAAAGTTTGCTTAACAAACGACGTAAGAAACGAGACTGTAGATTCTATAGGTCACGATATATTTGCTCTCATATGGACATGTGATTGATTTGACAAAGCTGACCCTTGTATTTCGTGAGACTTGGATGCTTCTGCATCTAATTTCGATACGGAACTCGACATCATTATATAAATTGCATGGATTGTGTGTCACAGTTTGCTTAACAAACGACGTAAGAAACGAGACTGTAGATTCTATAGGTCACGATATATTTGCTCTCATATGGACATGTGATTGATTTGACAAAGC
>NW_027412351.1:0-37625 GCF_047663935.1 Musca autumnalis
TCCTATGTTCATAATTTTTTCGAATATAAGTTTTTTGGTCACTAAGAACCCTAAATATCAAATTATAGCTAATTCGGTCTAGAAATGTGACTTAAAACGTCAAAATACCTGAAATCGGGCGGTAACGTTATATGGGGGCTATTCCAAAACATGGACCTATGTCCACTTGTTTTGTTATATAAGTTTATTGACACTTAAGAACCCTAAATGTCAATTTTTTGCTAAATCGGTCTGAAAATGTAGCTAAAAACGTCAAAATACCGTAAATCGTCAAAATACCGTTATATGGGAGCTATACCAAAACATGGACCTATGTCCACAACTTTTGTTTTATAAGTTAATTGACACTTAAGAACCCTAAATGTCAAATTATAGCTAAATCGGTCTGAAAATGTAGCTAAAAAGCGTCAAAATACCGTAAATCGGGGGGGTACCGTTATATGGGGACTATACCAAAACGTGGACCTTTGTCCACAAGTTTTGTTACATAAGTTTATTGACACTTAAGAACCCTAAATGTCAAATTACAACTAAATTGGTCAGAAAATATAGGTAAAAACGCCAAAATACCGTAAATCAGGGGGTACCGTTTTATGGGGGCTATACCAAAACGTGGACTTATGTCCACAAGTTTTGTTATATAAGTTTGTTGGCACCTAAGAACCCTAAATGTCAAACTATAGCTAAATCGGTCTGAAAATGTTGCTAAAAACGTGAAAATACCGTAAATCGGGGGGTACCGTTATATGGGGGCTATACCAAAACGTGGACCTATGTCCACAACTTTTGTCATATAAGTTTATTGACACTTAAGAACCCTCAATGTCAAATTATAGCTAAATCGGTCTGAAAATGTAGCTAAAAACGTCAAAATGCCGTAAATCGGGGGGGTACCGTTATATGGGAGCTATACCAAAACGTGGAACTATGTCCACAACTTTTGTTACATAAGTTTATTGACACTTAAGAACCCTAAATGTCAAATTACAGCTAAATTGGTCTGAAAATATAGGTAAAAACGCCAAAATACCGTAAATCGGGGGGTACCGTTTTATGGGGGCTATACCAAAACGTGGACCTATGTCCACAAGTTTTGTTATATAAGTTTGTTGGCACATAAGAACCCTAAATGTCAAATTATAGCTAAATCGGTCTGAAAATGTTGCTAAAAATGTGAAAATACCGTAAATCGGGGGTACCGTTATATGGGGGCTATACCAAAACGTGGACCGATATAGCCCATCATCGAACTTGACCTGCCTGCAAACAAAAGACGCATTTTTTCCAAAATTTCAGCGTCCTATCTCCATTTTTGTGGATGCTAGAGTGATTACCACAGACGGACGGACGGACGTGCACAGATCGACTCAGAATTTTACCCTGATCAAGAATATATATACTTTATAGGGTCGCAAATGAGTATTTCAATGCGTTACAAACTGAAAAACAAACTTAATATACCCTCCATACTATGGTGGAGGGTATAAAAACAAGTAAGAACGGCGTTAAGTTCGACCAGGCCGACCTTGTTATACCCTCCACGAGCTGTATTAAAGTAAAACTGAACAATTAGTTTCCATTCGTTTATGAAGAAGACTAAATACCAAATTCTAGCAATTTAGGTAATACAATGTGGCTATCTTTCAAATACCGAAATTCGGGAGGTACCGTTCTATTGGCGCAATATGAAGGCGAGGACCTGTATGGACAAATTTCGGGTGGGTAAGTTTTATACTACCAACGAAGACTTAATACCAAATTCGAGCCACTTCGGTGGAATATTGAGGCCGCAACCATCATAATACCGCAAATCGGGAGGTACCGTGCTATGGGGGTTATATGAAGGCGTGGAATATACCGACAAATTTAGAGTGGAAATTTAATACCACCAATGAAGACTAAACAACAAATTTCAGCCATTTCGGTGGCATATTAAGGCGTGGACCTGTACCGACATATTTCTAAGCGAACGTTTTATACCACCAACGAAGACTAAATACCAGCCATTTCGGTGGAATATTGAGGCCGCAACCATCAAAATACCGCAAATTAGGAGTATATCAAAACGGTGACCGATATAGGCCATCTGCAATACCAAACATGCTAGGAGTAATATAAACTTCTGTACAAAATTACAAGGCTTTATCTTAAAAATTTCGAGCTGTATCTTGATTTCAACATATCATTATCTTTTAAAATTTTACCCTGATCAAGAATATATATATACTTTATAGAGTCTCCAATTTTTTTGCTAAATCGGTCTGAAAATGTAGCTAAAAACGTCAAAATACCGTAAATCGTCAAAATACCGTTATATGGGAGCTATACCAAAACATGGACCTATGTCCACAACTTTTGTTTTATAAGTTAATTGACACTTAAGAACCCTAAATGTCAAATTATAGCTAAATCGGTCTGAAAATGTAGCTAAAAGTGTCAAAATACCGTAAATCGGGGGGGTACCGTTATATGGGGACTATACCAAAACGTGGACCTTTGTCCACAAGTTTTGTTACATAAGTTTATTGACACTTAAGAACCCTAAATGTCAAATTACAACTAAATTGGTCAGAAAATATAGGTAAAAACGCCAAAATACCGTAAATCAGGGGGTACCGTTTTATGGGGGCTATACCAAAACGTGGACTTATGTCCACAAGTTTTGTTATATAAGTTTGTTGGCACCTAAGAACCCTAAATGTCAAACTATAGCTAAATCGGTCTGAAAATGTTGCTAAAAACGTGAAAATACCGTAAATCGGGGGTACCGTTATATGGGGGCTATACCAAAACGTGGACCTATGTCCACAACTTTTGTCATATAAGTTTATTGACACTTAAGAACCCTCAATGTCAAATTATAGCTAAATCGGTCTGAAAATGTAGCTAAAAACGTCAAAATGCCGTAAATGGGGGGGGGCCGTTATATGGGAGCTATACCAAAACGTGGAACTATGTCCACAACTTTTGTTACATAAGTTTATTGACACTTAAGAACCCTAAATGTCAAATTACAGCTAAATTGGTCTGAAAATATAGGTAAAAACGCCAAAATACCGTAAATCGGGGGGTACCGTTTTATGGGGGCTATACCAAAACGTGGACCTATGTCCACAAGTTTTGTTATATAAGTTTGTTGGCACATAAGAACCCTAAATGTCAAATTATAGCTAAATCGGTCTGAAAATGTTGCTAAAAACGTGAAAATACCGTAAATCGGGGGGTACCGTTATATGGGGGCTATACCAAAACGTGGACCGATATAGCCCATCATCGAACTTGACCTGCCTGCAAACAAAAGACGCATTTTTTCCAAAATTTCAGCGTCCTATCTCCATTTTTGTGGATGCTAGAGTGATTACCACAGACGGACGGACGGACGGACGGACGTGCACAGATCGACTCAGAATTTTACCCTGATCAAGAATATATATACTTTATAGGGTCGCAAATCAGTATTTCAATGCGTTACAAACGGAAAAACAAACTTAATATACCCTCCATACTATGGTGGAGGGTATAAAAACAAGTAAGAACGGCGTTAAGTTCGACCAGGCCGACCTTGTTATACCCTCCACGAGCTGTATTAAAGTAAAACTGAACAATTAGTTTCCATTCGTTTATGAAGAAGACTAAATACCAAATTCTAGCAATTTAGGTAATACAATGTGGCTATCTTTCAAAATACCGAAATTCGGGAGGTACCGTTCTATTGGCGCAATATGAAGGCGAGGACCTGTATGGACAAATTTCGGGTGGGTAAGTTTTATACTACCAACGAAGACTTAATACCAAATTCGAGCCACTTCGGTGGAATATTGAGGCCGCAACCATCATAATACCGCAAATCGGGAGGTACCGTGCTATGGGGGCTATATGAAGGCGTGGAATATACCGACAAATTTAGAGTGGAAATTTAATACCACCAATGAAGACTAAACAACAAATTTCAGCCATTTCGGTGGCATATTAAGGCGTGGACCTGTACCGACATATTTCTAAGCGAACGTTTTATACCACCAACGAAGACTAAATACCAGCCATTTCGGTGGAATATTGAGGCCGCAACCTTCAAAATACCGCAAATTAGGAGTATATCAAAACGATGACCGATATAGGCCATCTGCAATACCAAACATGCTAGGAGTAATATAAACTTCTGTACAAAATTACAAGGCTTTATCTTAAAAATTTCGAGCTGTATCTTGATTTCAACATATCATTATCTTTAAAATTTTACCCTGATCAAGAATATATATATACTTTATAGAGTCTCCAACTAATATTTTAATGTGTTACAAACGGAATGACAAATTTAATTATATCCTCCATAATATGGTGGAGGGCATATAAATATTTTAAGAGTGCCTCGTTAGTGTATTGGACATGAATTGATTGCTAAACCGATTTAACGATTTTTGGACTGACCGTAATCTTTTAAGTGGAATTTTTGAATAAAATTGTATGATGTATATTGGATTGTGTGGTATGATGATGATCGTTGTGTTAGGGTTGGCAATAAAATTAAATTGCTCTTCTCTATCCCTCTTCATACCCATTCAATTGATGACATGCAATATATTTGGGAATTGTGTGGTGGCAATAAATACATTTTAATTTAATTAAATAACGACAGAATGAGATTGGCGTTGTCGTTAACTGCTATTCATCAATAGACAAGTTTAGGCAAATACTTGACTTTTATTTATTTTTTATTTAAGTGGAATATGAACATGCTGAAACGATACTGTGTATGAGCAGACTGAATATTTCATTGGATAGAAATTAATTGACACATAATATTGTGAGAGAATTACATATGCAAATTTGTAGGTAATATTCATGACGTTGAATACTTATCAGATAACGTATTGAAAATAGTCCTTAAGGTAAGGAACATTTGAATGGCCTTGAAATACAATTCATTAACACTTGATTACAAAATATCTATATCAATTTATCAAAATGGATCATCTCACAGGAAGTTTCATCATTTGACTATCGGCTACACAACAATCATCGAAATCCCAACAAGGTTTTATATTTTGATAAACAATCTTCATAATAAATTTTATTGTCTGTCCCAAACCCAAATACCTAATGTCAGTTAATTCGGTCAGCTAAAAATTTGAAAATGTCAAAAATCGGGTGTTACCGTTATATGGGGGTTATACCACAACATGGACCTATGCCTATTATTTTTATTAGAGAAGTTTAGTAATGTGGCTAAAAAGGTCAAAATACCTGAAATCGGGCTGTACTGTTATATAGTGGATATTCCAAAACGTGGACCTGTGTCCATAATTTCTGGTGGAGAAGGTCTTTGATTACTAGGAACCATTAATGCCAAATTAAAGAAAATATAGCTGAAAATGTCATAATAGTTAAACTCAGGTGGTACCGTTATATGGGGACTATTCCAAAACGTTAACCTACATATGTCCATAATTTTTTGTGGAGAATTCACTTGATCTTTGGCATATTTGGTCAGAAATGTAACTAAACTCTCGCCAATACCAGTAATCGGGCGGTACCGTTATATGTAGATTATACCAAAATGTGGAGTGATATAGTCCATCTTCGAACTTGACTCGCCTACAAACAAAATACGAAGCTGTTCAACATTTTAGTATTCTATCTCAATTTGTTTGGAGCGATGACCATAGCCAGGCGGACTTACATTCATATATCGACTTATAATTAATGCGAAACTTAATATGTTGACCACCCGCGCAAATTTTTTATGAGCTACGATCTGAGAATATGTATCTACAAAGTTCGGCCTCTATACATAGAAGGTGCATTTTACGTAGTGATAATAGAAATAAAAGAATGATCCCGACCGAACATAGCATGACAAATTTCAGGATTTATTTTGGTTCCTCTATCATCTCCTGTGAAGAAAGTTTCAATTACAACTAAAATCCGAAGCATCATCCCACTCAACTTACCTAATTGATAATGAAAAATATCCTCGTCCCGATATCATATCAGTGCAATAACAAATTACGTTGTGTAATATTCTTAACGTAATCTTGTGCCAACAATTTGAACTGAGTATTTTTTTTTAAGTACAGCTCCACCCGACAGAAATCCTAGTTGGATTTTGTTGTGTCAGATCCAACTTGGATTTTATGGTCCATCTAAACATGGTAAAATATAAACTTTTTAAAGCAATTCTAGGCTATATCTCTGAAACCTATGTGAATCTTCATCTCTATCACGTTGTTTTCAATATATTTTTCAACGACCATTTAATAACAAGTAAAAAAGCATTAAGTTCGGCCGGGCCGAACTTTTCATACCCTCCACCATAAAATATTCTGAACTAAAATGGAATGGAATGGATAATTAGTTTTCATTCCTGTCCCCAACTTTAAGTGGGTACGTTAAAATATCAGATAATGTACATACATAAAATGTTTCATTCGGTAGGCCCTTTTTATGCATCTAACTATGTATGTTGACAAATTTTGGTGGGCTAGAAATTGGGAGGTACCGTTATACAGGGGTTATAATAAAACATGGACCTATGTTGACAGTTTTTGATGGGAGCCTTTAATGTTAAATAACTCCTAATTCGGTTAAAAATTGTAGCTAGAATCCTCAAAATACCGAAAATCGGTACATAACGTGGGAACTTCAAATGTCATTAACAGCTAGTTCGGAGGTATGTGGGCTATACGAAAATATGAACTTAAATGAACAATTTTTGTTGGCTTTTAAATTTCAAATTACAGAAAGTTCGTCAAAAAAATAAAGCTAAGGTACGGAAAATCGGGAGGTTTGTTTTGGGGCTATACCAAAACACGGACCTACGTTAAACATTTTAAGTAAAATCCTCATATACCGAAAATCGGGAAGTATCGTTATATTGGGGCTATGTTGAAAATTGTTGATGCAGATGTGTGGTGACCACTACAACCTTCAAAAGTCAAATTACAGTTAGTTCGGTTAAAAATTTTAGCTAAAATTACCAATTACTGAAAATTGGGAGGTACCGTTATATGGGAGCTATATTGAACATGGACCTATGTTGACAATTTTTTATGGAGAGGTGTTGTGACCACTAAGAACTTCAAATGTCAAATTACTGCTAGTTCGGTTAATATTGTAGTTAAAATCATCAAATTACTGAAAATCGGGAGGTACAGTTATATGGGAGCTTTATCAATACATCGACCTTTCTTGACAATTTTTGGTGGAGAGGTGTGGTGACCACTAAGAGCTTCAAATGTTCAAATTATATGGGGGCTATACCAAAACGTGGACCTATGTCCTCAACTTTTGTTATATAAGTTTATTGACACTTAAGAACCCTAAATGTCAAATTAGAGCTAAATCGGGGGCTAAATATGGGGCTATACCAAAACATGTACCTATGTTCATAATTTTTTCGAATATAAGTTTTTTGGTCACTAAGAACCCTAAATATCAAATTATAGCTAATTCGGTCTAGAAATGCGACTTAAATCGTCAAAATAACTGAAATCGGGCGGTAACTTTATATGGGGGCTATTCCAAAACATTGATCTATGTCCACTAGTTTTGTTATATAAGTTTATTGACACTTAAGAACCCTAAATGTCAAATTATAGCTAAATCGATCTGAAAATGTAGCTAAAAACGTCAAAATACCGTAAATCGGGGGGTACCGTTATATGGGGGCTATACCAAAACGTGGACCTATGTCCACAACTTTTGTTATATAAGTTTATTGACACTTAATAACGCTAAATGTCACATTATAGATAAATCGGTCTGAAAATGTAGCTAAAAACGTCAAAATACCGTAAATCGGGGGTACCGTTATATGGGGGCTATACCAAAACGTGGACCTATGTCCCCAAGTTTAGTGACGCTTAAGAGCCCTAAATGTCAAATTAGAGCTAAATCGGTCTGAAAATGTAGCTAAAAATTTCAAAATACCGTAAATCGGGGGGTACCGTTATATGGGGGCTATACCAAAACGTGGACCTATGTCCACAACTTTTGTTATATAAGTTTATTGACACTTAAGAACCCTAAATGTCAAATTATAGCTACATCGGTCAGAAAATGTAACTAAACACGGCAAAATACCGTAAATCGGAGGGTACCGTTGTATGGGGGCTATACCAAAACGTGGACCTATGTCCACAACTTTTGTTATATAAGTTTATTGACACCTAAGAACCCTAAATGTCAAATTATAGCTTCATCGGTCTGAAAATGTAGCTAAAAACGCCAAAATACCGTAAATCGGGGGTACCGTTATATGGGGGCTATACCAAAACGTGGACCTATGTCCACAAGTTTCGTTATATAAGTTTATTGACACTTAAGAACCCTAAATGTGAAATTATAGCTAAATCGGTCTGAAATGTAGCTAAAAACGTCAAAATACCGTAAATTGGGGGGTACCGTTATATGGGGGCTATACCAAAACGTGGACCGATATAGCCCATCATCGAACTTGACCTGCCTGCAAACAAAAGACGCATTTTCCCAAAATTTCAGCGTCCTAGCTCCATTTTTGTGGATGCTAGAGTGATTACCACAGACGGACGGACGGACGGACGTGCACAGATCGACTTAGAATTTTACCCTGATCAAGAATATATATACTTTATAGGGTCGCAAATGAGTATTTCAATGCGTTACAAACGGAAAAACAAACTTAATATACCCTCCATACTATGGTGGAGGGTATAAAAATGTATGTCAATAATGAGGTGAAATCCGAAATGCGAGAATAAACTGTTGGTGTGAACTGTGTTTGAAATACGTATTGTATAAGATAAGATAAATACCGCTAAAACAACATGAAGTAAGCAGTTTAGGGTTTCAGAATGTTATGAAGGATTGCTGAGAACTTTATTTGGAAGATTTTTGCAAAAGGTTACTTGGTTCAAATCACAAGAAAAAGTCCGCAATTTCTACAAAAGATTTAAAAATCAAACCCGTTATATGGAGGCTATATCAAAAGAAGAATCAATGTTGACAATTTTTAATGAAGATGTTTTGTGACCACTGGTACTTTCAAATATCAAATTACGGACAGTTCGGACAAAAATGTAGCTAAAATTCTAAAAATACTTAAAATCGGGAGGTTCGGTTATATGGGGCCTATGCCAAAACAGTTTTTGTGAAGACATTTTATGACCACTGGGAATCTCAGATGCCAAATTGCAGGTAGTTCGGTCAAAACCGCAGCTAAAATTCTCAGAATGCCTAAACTAGGAGATACCGTCATATGGAGCCTATGCCCATAACAAGGTCCTATATTGACAATTTTTAGTGAGGAAGTTTTGTGACCACTGATAATTCCAAATGCCACATTGCAGGGAGTTCTGTCAAAAATATAGCTAAAATTCTCGAAATACCGACAAAAATATTTTTAATAAGTGGATTTTCCAACGGAGAAATTTTTCCTAACAGTATGTACAACATTTTTTGTACAACGTACACATGTTGACAATATAAGAGAAGAATTTTTTTGAGCATTTGAAATTTCATATATCAAATTACAAGTAAAAAAAATGAAGCTAAAATTCTCAAAATACCGAAAATCGGAAAGTACTGTTATACCGTAGAGAGGAAGTGTTTTGACCACAAGGAATCTCAAATGTCAAATTATAGCAAGTTTGGTTAAAACTTATAGTTAAAATCCTCAAATTACAGAAATCGGAAGGTGCAGTTATATGGCATGTTGACAATTTGAGATGGAGAAGTGTTGTGCCCACTGGGAATCATAAATGCCAAATACAGGTAGCTCGTTCAAAAAATCTTTAAAATACCTAACATCGGGAGGTACGAGGGTCACTCGAAAACTTTCTGGCCTAGGCAACACGCAGTGTTGCCAGGTGTCATTTAACATTTTTTGGAAAGTTTGACAGTTTTTAGTCTAAGTGTAATCAGGTCAGTTTGACATATGAACATTTTCTTCCGATAATTTTTCATAACTTTCGACGTGGATAATCACAGCAAGAGTGCACCGATCAAACTTAATATTTGTATGTAGATAAAGGACCATCCTATATAACTACGAAAAACTAGTTCATTGAATTCAATCGTGGTGGACACTCGCTAAAAACGAAGGTCGTGAGGGTCGTCCAAAAAACGGCCGTTGTGCCAGAAAAAAATTAAGCCGTGCATGAACGGATAAATCAAGATCCCATGTTAGAAGATGCTGCAAAAGCGTTCAAAAACCATGTTTTGGAGGTGTCACAATCAAGCCAATGTAAACAACACAGCACATGGTTGAGTGTCAAACTATCCTGAGTACGCTTAAGCTAAAAAGTGTCAAATGACACCTGACGACACTGCTTGTTGCCTAGGCCAAAAGGATTTCGAGTGACCCTCGTACCGTTATATTGGTTCTATACCAAAACATGGACCTGTTTTGACAACTTTTTGTGGAAAAGTTTCGTGTCTTTAGGGAACCTCAAATGGCTTCTTAAAATCAAGCGTAGTTCATTCAAAATTGGTACATAAAATCCTCAAAATACCGCCAAACGGAGGTACCGTTTTATATGGGCTATATACAAAACGTGGTCGGATATAGCCCGTCTTTGAACTTGACCTGCCTATGGATAAAATGCAAAAATATAGCGTTTTAGCTCAATTACTGTGAACGATTGAGTGATTACAACAGACGGACATGGGTAGATCGACCCAGAATTTTATCTTGATCAGTAATAGATATACTTTATAGGGTCGCAATAATTACTTCAATGCGTTGCAAACTGAAAAACAAACTTAATATACCCACCATACTGGGGGAGAGTATGTTCGCTTACCCGACGATTTCAACTTTTCAAAAACCGTCTAAACGGTTTGAACCGGTTTCCTCAAATAGGTACAAAATTGCTTGTAATTGATAAATATTTTATTAAAAATGGGCGGCAATGCGAGAAATCAGTAATCAGTAGAAATCAGTATCAGTACACAAGTGTAGTTTTTCCAGTTTATTTCATCTCCAAATAGTTTATCCTTGTCCTTATCTACAAATTTGCTTCAATGGTCAGAAAAATATTCGCATTGATTTCAGAGATATAGCCCCGAATTGCTTTAAAAAGCAGTGTTCGAAAATAAACACTATAGTATCGTACCGTACCGTTCTGTACCGTACCAAGGTGGATAGGTACACTACGATAGTGTACCGCTCCGGAACACAAACATTAAAAAATATTTTAGTGATTCTGTACCGGAACACAACGATAATCGTAGTGTACCGCATGCCGGAGCACTAAAAATCGTAGTGCTCCGACTGCGGAGGACTAAAAATCGTAGTGCTCCGACTGCGGAGCACTAAAAATTTTATTGCTCCGACTGCGGAGGACTAAAAATTTTAGTGTTCCGACTGCCGGATCACTAAAAATCATAGTGCACCACGTGTTGGAACACTAAAAAATAATAAAGGTATTATGTTTTCTTAGGAAAATTAAATATTTGGTTAAATTTGATCAAATAAAAATTAAGATAAACTGTTACATCCGTGTATGTTTAAATTAGTTAAACAAATTGCGAAATATGGTCAAAATTATGAAAAAACAATATTTAGTTTTTGTGGAATGAAGCAGAAAGATCGTCGTGCCGGAGCACTAAAAATCATTTTGTACCACTTTTTGAAACTATAATGTAATGAACCATACATTAATTTATTATGATTTCTGAGGAAATTAAATATTATATATATATATTTTTAATAAATAAAAATTAAAAGAAAATGTGAAAAACATCTGATTTGGTTTTTGGGCAATGGAGCACTAAAAATCGTAGTATTCCGACTGTCGGAACACTAAAAATCGTAGCGTACCACGAGCCGAAACGCTAATAATAATGTTAAGATAATCGTCTGTTTATCATGTGTTTATTAAATATTTTATGTTTTTAGAATAAATAAATATGTATTTATTTATTATTTAATAAATTATTTATTAAATTATTATTTAATAAATAAAAATTAGAAGAAAATGTGTAAAACATCTGATTTGATTTTTGAACAATGGAGCACTAAAAATCGTAGTGTTCGACTGCAGAACATTAAACATCGTAGTGTTCCGACTGTCGGAACACTAAAAATCGTAGCGTACCACGAGACGAAACGCTAAAAAGTAACGTTAAGGTAATCGTCTGTTTATTATGATTTATGAGGGAAATTAAATATTTTATGTTTTTAGGATAAATAAATACATATTAATAAATAAAAATTAGAAGTAAATGTGTAAAATATCTGATTTGATTTTTGGACAATGGAGCACTAAATCGTAGTATTCGACTGTGGAGCACTAAAAATCGTAGTGTTCCGACTGCTGGATCACTAAAAATTGTAGTGTTCCGAGTGCCGGATATCTAAAAATCGAAACAATGGAACAATAAAAATCGTGGTGTTCGGTTGTGGAGCACTAAAAATCGTAGTGTTCCTACTGCCGGATCACTAAAAATCGTAGTGTGCCGATTGCCGGATAACTAAAAATCGTAGTGTACCACGTGCAATACTCGTACAATAAGGTAATGTACCACACATGAGTTTATTATGATTCGTGAGGAAAATTTAATATTTTATGTTTTTTTTTTTTAATAAATACAAATTAAGAAATAAAAATTAGTAGGAAATGTGAAAAACATCTGACTGGTTTTGTTCGACGTTTCGGTAATCATCTGTTTATTATGATTTATGAGGAAAATTAAATATTTGATGGCTTTTGGGTCAAGTAAAATTAATAAATACAAGTTAAGATGAGCATGTTATATCCATGTACATAAAATTAGTTACAAAATTTGAGAACGTTAGTAGAAAATATGCGGTAAAAATTTTTATAAAACACTATATATTACATTTTTTGTTACATATAATCTAAAATATTACACGTTACTGTAGTTTTTTAATGTGAACAAAAGAAATAAGGAACGGAAAATATTGATAACAACACAATGTTTGCGGAAATTGTACCTGTAACTTTTTGTATCAAAAACAAAATTCTTCAGTGACTTCAGTTGAAGAAAGTATGTGGATTTTCCCAAGTAGACTTGTACGTTTGAAGACACTTATTATTTTGGGGAAATTGTACCTGTTGATATTTGTACAACAAACAATATCACTCAATGAGAATGTGCTGATTTTCCGCAAGCAGGATTGTACATTTAAAGTCAACTTTATGATTTCGGGATAAATACTACCACACACTTATTATTTTGGGGAAATTGTACCTGTTGCCATTTGTACAAGAAACAATATTCATCAATTAATGATGATGATTTTTTTTCTAATTTTCTACTAAAGCTCTCAACGTTTGTAACTAATTTAAAACTCGTGCATTTTATTTATTACTTTTTACTCGTCCCACAACCCATAAAATATTTAATTTTTTTCAGAAATTATAATTAACAGCGTTTCGATTTTTAGAGATCCGGCAGTCTGAACACTACGATTTTTAGTGATCCGGCAGTCGGAACACTACGATTTTTAGTGATCTGGCAGTCGGAACACTACGATTTTTAGTACTCCGCAGCCGAACACTACGATTTTTATTGTTCCATTGTTTCGATTTTTAGAGATCCGGCAGTCGGAACACTAAAATTTTTAGTGATCCGGCAGTCGATTTTTAGAGATCCGGCAGTCGGAACACTAAAATTTTTAGTGATCCGGCAGTCGGAACACTACGTTTTTTAGTGATCCGGCAGTCTGAACACTACGATTTTTAGTGCTCCGCAACCGAACACTACGATTTTTATTGATCCATTGTCTAAAAATCAAATCAGGCGTTTTTCACGTGTTCTATTAAATTTTATTTTTTAATTTGTATTTATTAAAAAAATTATAAAATATTTAATTTTCCTCACAAATCATAATAAACTCATGTATCCACAGTCAGAACACTACAATTTGTAGTGCGCCATTGTACAACAACCGAATTAATGTTTTTCACATTTTCTACTTAAGTTCCCAACGTTATTAATTAATATGTATACATACATGGATTTAAGAGGTGTATCTGAGTTTTTATGTCTTAATTTGTACTTATCTCAAAAATTATAAATATTTAATTTTCCTCGCAAATCATAATAAACTCGTGTGTGGTACATTATCATTACGTTATTTTTTAGTGTTCCGACATGTGGTACACAACGATTTTTTAGTGCTCCGACTGCGGAACACTACGATTTTTAGTGTTCCGACTGCGGAGCACTACGATTTTTAGTGTTCCGACTGCGGAGCACTACGATTTTTAGTGCTCCGACTGCGGAGCACTACGATTTTTAGTGTTCCGACTGCGGTACCCAACGTTTTTAGTGTACCAAAATGTGGAACACTACGTTTATCGTTGTGCTCCGGAACAGTATCACTAAAATATTTTTTAGTGTTTGTGTTCCGGAACACTAACGCTAAAAATATTTTAGTGATACTGTTCTCGGAGCGGTACACTATGTTAGTGTACTGTTTATTTTCGAACTCTGTTAAAAAGTCAATATTTAACCCTGTTTAGATGGGGCTATAAAATCCAAACAGGATCTGACCTAACAAAACCCAACTAGGGGTTTTGCCGCTTGGACCTGTACTTTCAAAAAATCCTCAGGTCAGATTGTTTGCACAAGATTGCCTTAAAAATGTTGCACAGTGATATCAACGACCAAAGCACGAACACGCCGAAGGTGCGTATACTATACGTCGAATAGTTATTTCAACTTTGACATTTCACGTTAAGTAATTCATTCTCTTGTTTGGCATCGCAATTAGGAGATGCGAACAACCCTCTCTGCGGCGAGGGATGAATAGTAAAAATCTAAGAGCATACCAAAAAACCACTAATAGACCTCGTATAAACTACTAAGTTATTTGAACAATTTTAGCCACGTTTTCAGGCCGAGCATTATTAGTAATTACAAAACATCCGCAACAAAAAGTTTGGCCTTAGGTTCATGATTGATGGTGGAGGGTATAAAAGTTCGACCCGACCGAACTTAATGCCATTCTTGCATTTTACATTATTTTCAAATAAAACATAATCTTTTCTCCCTTGTCTCTTAAAAAACGTTCTTGGGAAATAATTTTCTTTTACAGTGAGTGATATTATGGTTAAGTCTACAATAACATTAAAAATAACTGCTCACCAATATGCATACGTGATATTTATACGTATATATCTTAAGAAATCGTTCTTCAAATCTCTTGGCCACAAATTCAACACATGTATTTATTGAAATCTCAGTTCAGGGTTCTAATGAACTTGAGGTTTCAACAGTTCAATAATTATGCTTAAATTATTGACAATAACAATGCCCTCCTTAATTCTTGAATTAGACCAAAAGTTACCTAATTACGTTCGGTTTAACCGCAATTTATAACCATTATTACTTAATAACTAAACAGCTATGTATTGTTGTAATTTGAGATGTTCGTGTTGAGAGAATTGTGAAAGTTAATTGGAAATTTGCTTTATTGCATGAATGTTCCATACATATGTACATACATATGTTCAGGCATACAATAATTTACTTAGTCAGTCAATTCTGTGGCAAAATACAACACTCAAACC
This sequence comes from Musca autumnalis, assembly GCF_047663935.1. Classification (NCBI taxonomy): domain Eukaryota; kingdom Metazoa; phylum Arthropoda; class Insecta; order Diptera; family Muscidae; genus Musca; species Musca autumnalis. The sequence goes on from NW_027412351.1 coordinate 15,522, forward strand.
ACAAATTTCATTTGTGTTTATTTGTAATGAAAATTGTTGATGATTTTCATTTGGGAATATATGCAGATAATGTTCAATATTCATTTAGTGTTTAATTTGAATTGTTGGCAATTTATTATTTTTTCCCACCCATGCCACATTAAAAGGCTTTTCAATTATGTACGAGAAACTACAAATTGATAAAATGGACTGTTATGTGCGGTAGTAGAAAAGAGGAATGCATAGAAAACAAAAACCGACATATTTTTCACATAAAAATGTTTTTTTTTTTATTATTTCAACCGCAAGTTGTTTTTTTTTTTTGTATCTCGTAATTTGTTCACTGAACGATGCATTATTTTTAGTGGCTATTTCATTTTATTTGTAACTAATGCACAAAAAAGATATGAAGAATTCTTTTATTAAATATAAATTTAACATTTATATGGTAAATTTAAAATTTCTTTTGCAATTCCATTGGAAAAAATGTTAAAAAATTTTTTGCGAGCACATCCGCAACTTTTGGAACATAGATTAAGAAAAAAGTCGTGGTTTCAAATCTGTTCGCGTTCACAAAATTGGATGCTGGGCTCCAACGTTATGGGGGGTTTTATTCCCTTATAAAGAACAAATATTTAAAAATTCAATTTTTGCTGTAATAAGAAAATGTATATATAAAGCGTTAACAGCATTTAATATCTATGCGTAGATGCCTAAATATTTACTAAATGTATTTCTACTTTCGCGGAAAATCAAGAAATACTGAACAAATCTAGGAGTAAATTTAATTTATTCTAATTTAGAAAAAATAAATTAAAAATACGTACAGATTCTAGACAACGCGTAGAATAATATGAGACCATAATTTTAACGATAGGATTTATAACTGCCATATTACAGCAACAACAAAAGACGAAAACTTTTTGTTGGACATTATTTCAAAAATATATTTTTTTGTTTAATTCGAAAAATAGAAAAACATTTTTGGGAGTTATTCTACTATTTCGTTAAATTTCGATGCAAGAACTGACGGACTTCGCTGAAACTTCTTCAGGGAAAATGCGATGACAAACCCGAAAGTGTATTTGCTTACTTTGATAAACAATAGGATTATGAAATAGAAAGCAATATTGAAATTACAACCAAAGAAAAAACATAAAAGTTAAAAAACGTATAATTCGCGAATTCGTTAAAGTCAGTAAAGGCGCATGCGCTTATCAGATAGAGCGAGTGCATTTCTATCAATATGTAGCGATTTTTCCACTTTTCATTCAGCGGCCAAAGTGTGCCGTCAGCTGCATCTTACTGTTCAAAAAAACCTTTATGTGGGCAAAAATTGCGCGATGTACAAAAGATTATAAGGCGCATCCGATTTCAGTGACCGCCTATAAAAAATACGTCATTATAACAAATTTTAAACAAATTCGTCAAGAACCGCGGATGTGCTACCAAATTCTATTTTATACGAAATACGAATATTACTCCAGAATCTCGGTAATTTATGCCACACGGTTTTGGAAAATAATATAATCGCGTATAAAGGATTCCATTTATGTAAAAATAACCAAAGAAAATCGCGGTTCAATGCGCGGAATCATCAAAATATAATTTTGCAGAATTTCCTACTTGCAAGGTATCTATAACCGCCGTTTTAGTGGATGGATTTGAAAGCGGAAGGGTTCATTAGATCCGGCGCGTAAAAAAACTAAAATCACGAGGGGTTCAAGGGTACCTGAGTCACAGTTGTAAATTTTGAAGCCAAAAAATAGGTTCTTGAAGAAAATTTACGCACCAAAATTTCGACTTTGGACTCCTATTACTAGGGAGCTGTATGAAGCACACTCATGAGATATACATCAAACGACGTGGAATCACGAGTTCTACAATACAAAAAATATTTTGGGTAATTATCTGGATGCGCCCTCTAATTATAAAAAAATTCAAAAAACCCAGATTTCAAAACTTCAAAATGTCAGCATCGATTTTAGGGGGATGCAGTGTATATATCGAAAAGTCATACATTAGAACCATGTTGCCCAAGGGGTTTTCTTCAATTCTTTCTTTGAGCTCAGGTCTGAATTTTCCGTGGTTTGACCAGAAATCAAGAAAGAACACAAAAAAACTTGTAAACACTTGTTTACCCATTTTTTAATATTACCACCAACACAGCTTCCACATAAATTATTTGTTATGGTTAATTTTATGCGACCCCAGCTAAAACACTTCAATTAATATAAATATATTCATATTGTATAAAATGTATTGACAGTTCGCGACTTATTAAATGGTGAACCTCAACTTCAACGATTGTAAAACATGTTTGAATATTACCATATAGATTGATTGATTGAGCAATTGAATACAACGATTCAGAATACGATTTTTCGGGTCGACCGTGTATGGAATTCTATCAAACATATTAAAACTATGCATGAAAATTAGATCAAAGGTATAGTCCTAGCATGGCACAATTACCACGTAGATACATCAGACAACAACTACAACAAAAACCAGTTCAGTATTGTGAAATGTCAAAAATGTTTTCCAAATTAGAGCGATTCACATAATTTTTTCAACAATGTTTCATTAGGCAGGTATTAATAAGCTCATTATTACAAAAAAACATCAAAAACTCGCAATTTTTCATTTAATTTTTTATATTCGTGTTTTCAATTATAACAACTTTTTTCACAGCTTGCAGTACATCAGCTGGGTTGATGCAGGTACCTTGTATGATTGTTCCATGAGTCCTGGTGTAGACCTAAACAAGTGTATTTCCTAAATTCTCATTTTGTATGTTTTTGAAATGTTCTTTATGTAATCTAGATAGCTTCCTACAGTTAGTATTAATCAAAACTCCATTTGCTCGTTTTTACTCGCGAGTGGGAGTACTCGAAGTGTGTGAAAAAAGTACGATTTGCTCGTCCTAACTCGCGAGTGAATATTATCTGCGAGTGGGATAACTTGTAGAGTATTTGTTTTACAAGAAGTTTACTCTCCACTCTTTTGTTTTATTTGGAGTGACAATGCTCGAAATAGAGTAAGAGTTTACTCGAAGAGTAAAATCAAGTGAAAAAGAATTCATATACTTGCACCCCTCCCCCCTCAACTTCACCGCCCTAAATTTGTGGGATCTAAAACGATTATTTCGAGTAGTTACAAACTGAATTACAAACTTATATGGTGGATGATATAATAAAGTATGGACGGACACGACACGGAAGTTCGACATCGGTAAGCTACAACCTAAGAGATAGCCACAGCATATTAGCTTGGCCAATTGCTTAATGATCACAAATAACACATCAGCATGGGGAGAAGTATTTCCCACTCCATGCTGATGGCCTTGGTACAGGGAAATTCTGCTGTAGAGACAAATAGTGTTATCTGGTATCAGATACCGAACTGTCGAATACGACAAAAATGCCAATCTCATAAGGCAGTATTGAGTGTATACCGTTCGGGCAGGATGAGATAAATATAGTAATAAATAAGTTAGTCGGAACAAAAAGTTTGGTTTTGTTTTGTAAAATTGAAGGAATCGGAGTTGAAATTTTTGAATCTGAACAACATGTTTTTCGTAAGGACGCGAATTGCAATGTATATTTTCCGAGAAACTAATTTCTTTCTTAGCCAGCGCTGCTTGCCTCACTCCATTGGTCTACGAAATTTTTATACACTCCACCATAGTATGGAAGGTTTATTAATAATAATAAAAAACATGTAACCAAAGACATAAATACAACAAGATAAGACATTTTTCTTGCTACCATTCTTCAGTGAATGGCTTTTGAAATTAACATAATGTTATATTACGATATGGTGATATAACATTTTTTTCTTTTATACATTTTTACATATTTAACCGAATTTACCGATCCAATTGACATAGAATTATTCTCGAATAGATCCTTGAATTCATAAATTTCGTTTCTGATACCATTACATGAAATGTTCCTCCTTGTTTGCGATTTTGAATTAACTGCAACATGTTAAGGGTAATGTTTCTATATAAAGTTTCGTAAACATTTTTTTGTTGCATGCATTTTGTCTAGTCTTAGTTGTATTTATGTCTTTGATGTAACTCACAATACTTCTACCGTCTATATAATACGATATACAACGCACTGTGGTCGAACTTGTATGGGAAGAGCGGCCAAAAATACTTCCTGTGCAGATATCAATAGGAAATTTTCAGTGAAGGCTAGTTTAGCAACACAAATAAAAAGGAGAACGGTACCCCCTGATTTCTGGCATTTTGGGAGTCATGACCACATCTTTCAATGAAATTGGCTGAAATTTGGCTATCGGTATTCCCTAGTGTTAGAAAACCTTCTTGCAAAAAATTTTTGAATTGGGTCCACGTTTTGATAGGGTCCCCATATAATGGTACCGCCCGATTTTCGGAATTTTTAAGGTTTTATATAAATTATTAATTTGAAATGACCGAAATGCCACTAAATCTTTTCTGGTGGTAGGCTACCCCCCGAAAATTGTCGATTAATGTAGGTCGACCCTTTAATGTTGTCCCCATAAATCGGTACCGCCCAATATTCGGTATTTTTAGGGTTCTAGCCGTAATTATCAATCAAAATGGCTGAGTTTTCCAAATTTTACATTCAGGACCACATTTTGACGTATCCCTCATATAACTGAACCGCACAGTATCTCTTCTATATACTTAAAAAGCTGAAATGTGTTGGTGACATTTAAAAAAAGGACAAAAACACCCTGAAAGGTATCCTTAGTATTTTGAAAACAAGTTCCAAAGTTGCGGAAAGTTGCAGCTTATATTTTGAAAATAGAATCAATAGACTACTACTTATCTTCTGAAAAAATTTCGTTGAGGGGAGAGATGGGGAACATAACTAAAACTTTACATGAAATTTAAATATACTGAAGAAATGACACTACAATAGTCCTTCAGTCAAAACACGTATTCAATAATTAATCCCAAAAATTGACAATTGCAAAACTGCATAAAAATTAAGTTAATACATTGTTTTTCAATATTCGAATTAAGTTTGGTCTATATAGAGTTCATTTAGTTTGATATTAATATTTTACTTTCACCCAACTTTTGCATTGAATTCACCTCGAAATCCAATCTGTTAAAATTTCTCTTTTTTGATGCTATTCTCAAGGAGTACAATAAGAAGTAATCCATAACAAATTTATTTTAGAGAAATTTAACATGTTAGGAGTAGATATGAACATATTCGATACCAAAAATTTTACTTTCATTTTTTTAATTTTGGCCAATGGCAGCGACCACTGTGCAACGTTTGGATAAAATCGGTTTCTCCCTTCGAGGGTTATCTTTCCTACCGTTGGTGCCACCAGGCTTTTTGGAGCTTTTGTAACTCCACGAAGTAATCATTTGCGTCCCTAAGATGTATATATATATTCTTGATCAGCATATAATTCTTCGTCAATATAGCCATATCCGTCCATCTGTACGTCTGTGGAAATCACTCTAATGTCCGAACGAATTGAAGTAGGAGGAAAAAAATTTTGGTGAAACTGTATTACAAACCAAATTTTATAAACTTTTTAACGTTCTTAGCAATTTCCAACCAGATTGATATACATATCTGGTACGCAGGTATTTTGTTGGTTTTTCCTCACCTTCGTATTATATCAGGTGAAAATTTTCGTTTAGGATTGCTAATAAATGAAAATCTTCCTTGAAAAGGTTTCGAGATAAAATTGTGAAACATGATGAGTTCAGCATTCTTAACTTCCTACTTATGCACTCTTCAAGCGATCAGTCAGTCAGTTTTATGTGGCAGTTTTTATCGATTTCCGGCTGTCCCTCATCCAAAATGTACATGGATGACAAACGACAAACACGGACATGGAAACCGATTTGCTGTCATTCAAAACTGGCAGTGTGTACCTAGAATTACCTTGCGGCATTACAGCAAACCCGATAACCATAGGGAAAACTCCCATTTTGTGAAAGCTGCTTTTTATAGCGGTATTTAAGTGAGACTGGGAGAGATTTATTGCTGTAGGTTGTATATCCTATTTATGTCCGTAATTTCTACGCGTAGTTATCTATGAGTTCATAGATATCCCCCGTGTAAGCAAAATTTCATAATTAAAAAATTGTAAAACACTTATATGTGCCAATGTTTTTACGAAATCATGAATGAAAATCACCAATGTTACCACATGGTTTTAAAATTTACACGCCTCGGTAAATGCCACGTAGAAATTACCAAACGCGTAGGTAAAGATAACTAATAGGTAGTTACCTACCCGGTTACCTAGGGCTAGAAATTACGGGCATCAGTCAGTCTCATAGCCACAGCCATCAGCTAAAAAATCGCATTAAACGGCAATCAACCACAGCCACATCATTCAACCGAAAGTGTTGAAATCTGGTTATTTTGGTTGAGGGTATAAAAAATTTGGCCCGGACGAACATAATTTTTGTTTTTAATTTTTGGATTTTAATCGTACAGCCGAAGTTTGATCTGTCCATCAAATGTTAAACTCCAGGTGTTCTGGTACCTCAACCACCAACATCAACAAAACTGCTTAGACATTATTTATGGCCTTGTCTTGGATTTGGATTCTAATTTAAAATGTTGAAAGTTAGATGTTGTCAAAAGTTAAATTTATGCTAAAAATGTAAATGTTTATCTACATGACATTACTTTTTAATAAACGATGATAATTTTTAGACAAAATGTGTCTGTTTAACCAGTATTGCCTGTCCCTGTTCATTGGACGTACTGATAAAATTAGCAACAGACGACATTTTTATTTATTTTTTGATTAAATAATCGAAAGACGGTTTGTATTGTTTGCTATAATACGTTTTGCTTCTTTAATTATTTAACTTACTATGAAAATAGCGCTACATTTTCCCTTCCATATTTCCATTTCCATTTTCCAAACTAAAACCCTCTTCTGGAATTATTTAAAACCATTTAACTCTATTATAGTTTGAATGTAAATGCAACAAGTCACATGTTTCCCTGAAATACCAAGTGACTATGAATCACTTTAAAAGCCAATAGAAACCAACTCGCCGTATTCATGGTATTATGGCTTAATTGAGAATATAAAGCTATTAAACATTGTTATGGTATTATTGGGATTGTGGTTTTAATTAAATTTTAAGTTTCATTAAAAAATGTAATAATTAGTTAAGCGAATGCACTGTGTTGCTGCTCTCATTAAAACGCATAACTTATCTCCATGAGCAACAGTCATTTGATTACTTTGATGTTCAAGTGATGAAAAAAAACGACTACGTCCGATTATGAACGTTATCAAGGAACAGGAAACACATAAAGGCCATATGTTCATATGATTATCCTCGTTATCATATCATCGAACTAACAAACTTTTAACTAATTATATTGGTCTGTGAATGGGAGTTTTTGTGTGTATCTGTGTGTTCATTTGTTGATTTGCATGAAATATACTTACCGCTGTAAACAGTCTCCACCTCCTGCCAGTGCTAATTTAACAATATCCGCAAACACCGGAATTAAAACCCAATAGTTTGGCTTCTTCGGTTGAGTTTTTGCCTTTAATGCCACCGATGATGACGACGGAGAGGATGTTGATCCGAAACCTTGGCATGTGTCACTGCTGCTTCCGCTGTTGCTAAGGATACGGATGTGGAAAGAATATTGACTGTGTTGAGGCTACTGCAGGAGGATTGGTGATGATGATTAAATGTAACTGATGCTGCTGGCAAATGGGTGGAGATGCCAGAAGAGTTCGTAACTGCTGATGTCAAAGATTTTTTAAGTGCTGCACATTTGAGCACCAGCAATTTCCACATCAACAGGTGATGCCAGCAAAGTTGTTCAACTTCTACATTCGCCGTTGTAGCGGTACTCATTGTTGTGTCCGCTGTTAATGCCGTTACAGTTGTTGTTGGCGATGATGAGGTCGAGAGAATAGCTGGAATTGCTGTTGTCCCGATGCCGATGATGATAATGTTAAAGACGTGTCAGTCTTTTGTTGTTGCTTCTGCTGTTGTTGAAGTTGATACTGATTGTGATGATTTTCATTTAAGACTATTGCCTGCTTGTGCCACAAATTTCCATATCTCTTGGCATGACTTTGCATACAATCTAATTGCTAACATATCACATGTAACTTACTCCACTGCAGTGGAACAGTGCACTGTTCAATGTGACAAAAATGTGTGATTATTTCCATTTAACGCAGCAGTTGATGACGATGATGGTGATTGAAATGAAAAGAGAAAAGAAAACAAGGCATAATTTACATTTGCAAAGTGGAATATAAAGCAAAACAAGTAAAGGGAAACAAGTAAAAAAAATGTTAAGTTCGGTCGGGCTGAACTTACTCTACCCTCCACCAAAAATATTCTGATGTAAAATGGAATAATTAGTTTCCTTTCTTGTTCACAGTCTTAGGTGGAGAATGCTATCGACCACGGATATCCCAAATGCCTAAATTAGGTCAAAAATTTATGTAAAAATCTTTTCAATCGGGCGGTACCTTTGACAATTTTTGGTGGAGAAGTTGTGTAAGCACTGGGTACCTCAAATGTCAAATTACAGATACTTCGGTCAACAAATGTAGCTAAATTACTTAAAACACCGTAAATCGGGAGGTACCGTTATATGGGGCTATACCAAAACATGGACCTATGTTGAGATGTTTTGTGACCCCTGGGAACCTCAAGTGTAAAATAACAGGTAGGTCCGTCAAAAATGTACCTAAAATCGGGAGGTACCTTAATGGTACCTGAACTATGTTTCCAGCGGAACCGTTATATTAGGGCTATTTTACAACGTTGGCCAATGCCCATAATTTTTGGAGGAGAAATTTCCTGAGCGCTGTGAACCTTAAATGCTAAATTGCATCCAATTTGGGCAGAAAACGTCGAAAACATCTTAAAACAAGTGATTCAAGGCTATAGTCGGGTCGGGGCCGACTATGTGATACCCTACACCACTTTCCCTGTTCATAAGATTGTGACTAATAAAATTCCAAATAATAAAATTGGGACAGCTTAGCGCCTTTGCTCTGAATGTCTTCATTAACACAGGTCAATTTTTTTGAAACGCATTTAAGTGCATCGACAGTACAACTCAAATAAAAAAATGGAAAAGTGGGATGTATGCCAACCATCAATAGGCTTCTTTCTCTGTTAGACCCGCATCAACCCGCAAAATTTCATGAGGATCCGATCAAAATTTCGTAGTGTGATTGCACAAAAATGGAAAAAGGGATGCATTACCGATTATTGCGATATCTCTGTTGTTTGACCACACATGACCACCTATTTCACATCGTTGTAAAGGTGATCTTTTCTACTTTCCTTGCCAGGTTTTGCTTTTGATATACCTTCTACAGAAGGGAGATATAAACTTTGAAATAAAACGTTGGTCTTTTTTCCAAATATTTTTTTTCACATTCCGACCCCTGAATAATATCCGACCATTATCAAAAATCAAAAGGTTTTTTCCTCTGTGGGACCCCCAATAACACCCAAAATTTCTTGACGATCCAATTAAAATTGCTACCTGTAGCGTGATTTCCAAAAAAGTAGAAAAATGGGATGTATTACCGACTATTGCGATATCTCCGATATTTAGATACCTACGCGGAGATATTCGCTTTGAAATAAAACGTTGACTTTTTCTCCAAATAAGTTTTTTGCCCATTCCGACCCCTGAATATTATCCGACCATCACCAAAATCAATAGGCTTCTTTCTCTGTAGGATCCCCATTAGCCCCCAAAATTTCGTGACGATCCGATCAAAAAATGAAAAAAATGGGATGTATTGCCGACTATTGTGATATCTCCGTTATGTGGCCACCTACGCCAACCAACTTTGCATCACTGTAAAGATGGGATTTTCTTCTTTCATAGTCGGACTTTGTTTTTGGAAGATCCCCAGCCGAAGCTGTGATATACGTCATTGTTATTAAAATCGCAAAAATAAAAAGTTGGGTTCTATTAGCGGCTATTGCGATATATTCGTTGTTTGATCACCTACGAGAACCTAGTTTACATCATTAGAAAGGCGATATTTTCTACTTTCAAGGCCAGGTTCTGCTTTTGGTATACCCCATATTGAAGCTGAGATATTTTCTTAGGAAAAAACGTTGTCGTTTTCTCCAAATAAATTTTTTGCCCATTACGACCCCTAAATATTATCTGACCATCACCAAAATCAACATTACATTTTTGTAAAGATGGGATCTTCTACTTTCATAGCCAGGCTTTGCTTTTGGAAAGTCCCCATCCAAAGCTGTGATATTCGTCATTATAATTAAAATCGCAAAAATGAAAATTTGGGTTTTATTTGCGACTATTGTGATATCTTCGTTGTTTGATCACCTACGAGAACCTACTTTACATCATTAGAAAGGTGTTATTTTCTAATTTTATTGTCAGGTTTTGCTTTTGGTTTACCGTGTATAGAAGCTGAGATATTTGTTTTGGAAAAAAACGTTGTCTTTTTATCCACATAAGTTTTTTGCCCATTCCGACCCCTAAATATTATCCGACCATAACCAAAATCAATAGGCTTCTTCCCCTCCAAAATTTCGTGACAATCCGATCAAAATTGCGACCTATAGCGTGATTACAAAGTTTAGATGGACAGACGGACAGACGTACGGACGGACGGACTGACGGACGGACACACATAGCCAGATCGACTCAGCTCGTCGAGACATTCATTTTGGTATATATAAGTATGGGTCTACGACCATTATTTCGATGCGTTACAAACTTTTTGGCCAAAACCAACTTATAATACCCTCCCCACATAGTGGTGTAGGGTATAAATAGTTGAAATCGGGAGGTAGCGGTATATAAGGAGCTTTTTCCAAAACCTGCACTTCTGTCCACAAATTTTTGTGGAGAAGACATTAAACACTGTGAACCCCTAAATGCCAAATTAGATTTAATTTGGGCTGAAAACGTCGATAAAATCTTTAAACGAGCTGAAATCGGGCGGTTCCATTTTATGGAGGTTATTCCAAAACGTGGATATATGACCAAAATTTTTGGGGGAGAAATTTCGTAACTACTGGAAACACTAAATACCAAATTACATCCAATTTGGACCGAAAACGTCGATAAAATCCACAAAGTATCTGAATTGGTTTTCGCAGGTCTTATTATTCTTTCTATCTAGATTTCGGGCCAAGTGACCTTTGTTATGTGGTTCTAAAACCTCTGTCTCCGGATTATGAAGATCTCCCCTGACTTGGCTGGGTTGAGGAAGCCTGTCCACTAGATCGTGGCAAGGATTCTCATGGCCTTATCACCCAAGCAGGTACTGCATCGACAACATCTTGTTGTGTTGATGTACCGGTAACATCTTCGTATCTTCATGAAGATGGTCCACTGGTACATTGCAGTCCTCAGGGCGGCATACCACACTAGCGCCGCATAGTTTATCAAAGACCGGCCTATTGCTTTATAAGAGGTCAAACAGGTTTCTATGCCTGTACATCACTTCTAATTTAGTCGCAAATATCAATATCTTGGGGTAGTTAATAGCAGCACTATCGATCAATATGTTCAGGGGAAGCCTCATTTTAGCAGTCCATGAGGTGAACAACGTAGCAGTGGATTTAGAGGCGCATATTTTCATATTCTTCAGATGGAGGAACTGCACTAAGTCTGCTATCACACATGTCATCGACGATAGGACCCGACGCCAAAACCGCATACATTATGATAACCGTTCGGTGGGTCCAACGCTTTGGGTGATTTCGCATTTAGGATGACGTCGCAACATGGCTCATCACTTTCGGGTGCTTTATAATAGAGTTGTACTTTTTAGCTCTTTTAGCTGTTTCAGTCAGCTGTATTTCCGTTCTCGTTCGCCTTCTCTGAATCGTTCGCGTGCAAGTTCGTTCACTTGTATACAAACACACATACATTAGGGTTATGACTTTTTTACAACCTCGTATCCCTGTATCATATTTTGGTGAGTTTTTGCCTAAGATTATATAAAATCTTAATAAGGTGATTCAATAAAAAAGCTCACGCACAAAGTAATTTGAAAATGTTTCTACGAGCCCTAACCACAATTGATTCGTACACAGAGCATATTTCAACAATATAATCGTTCAGATGTAATTTCTTTTTACATTTTTTATCTTATTTTGGTCTACAGATATCAAACCGATCAATTTTGAAGCAAATAACCAACGACAAAAATGTACTTTAGATCAATAAACATATTTTTACAACATACAAACTCTGTATAAACGGTGTCCATAAATACCAAATCTTCCTAAATTTAAGAATACAGACAACTACAAAATGACAACAATCAACTACTAGAATTTAGCAAAGATAAGATTAAACAACTTTTCGGAACATACGAACTGAAAGGTCCTTAAAGGTCAACATAGCACAACGCTTTAGAAAATGTTCGATTTTTATACTTTTTTCTCCGATTCTTGTCCATAAATACCGAATCTCCAAAATTTAAGAATACAGTCAACTACAAAAATGTAACTTAGATTTCAATAAACAACTTTCCAGAACATATAAACATTCTTGGAATGACGCTTTAAGCTGAAATTCACAAACCAATCAATTATTTTTAACATTTTTCCCCACACAGGTATGTTAATAACAAACTCTTCAAAATTCATGTTTTTACGGACCTTTAGTGGAATTCTGTAACTCATTATTTGAGTTACCGACAAAAATCGGTAAAACTAAAACGCAAAATTATGAATAAAAAGTATCAATAAATGTTGACAACCTGTTCATATCGGTATGAGTTAGCGACAGCTTTATTTTGGTTGTTAACTTATCGATAAAATTTCGTTAATTTCCCAAATTAAACGCCTTTTAATTTTACCGATATTTGTCGGTAACTCGAAAAATGAGTAACAGAATTCCACTACTGAACAGGAGAGAATGGGCAAGTATAATCGAATTTTCAGCTTTAAGAACCATTCCTAGAATGTTCATACGTTCTAGAAAGTAGTTTACTGAGATCTTAGGTATTTTTTGTAGTTAACTCATTAAATTTTGGACGGTTTGGTATCTATGGACCAGAATCGGAGAAAAAATTATAAAATCGAATATTTCCTATTTTGACCTTTTAGAAACTTTTACTGACAGTTCGTATGTACCAGAAAGTTGTTTACTTATATCTTTGCAGCATTATTGTAGATGATTATTTTCTTGAACCAAAGCAAACTAGAAGAAGAAGAGTTTCTGCAGAGCTTGTATTCTCCACAAAGTTTTTTATTGTGATCTTAGGTAAATTTTTGTAGATTGTTGTTTGCTTCGATTTTGATCGGTTTGATATCTGTGGACCACAACCCGAGAAAAATTTTAAGAGTAATTTTCAACTTGCAGATGATGATTCACAATTTTTGTTCCTCAAGACCAGAGATGGTCTGTATGACGATTTTTTTAAGTTTTCGACGGTCAGAAAGTTGTAAACGTCGAAAATGTCATATACCGGTAGAAAACGTATAAAAAGTAGAAAACTTCAAAAACGTCAAAAAATGTATGTTACCATAACATTTTCACTTAATATTAATTCTGCAAGCCTGTCTTTGTTATTGAAAAGCCTCCGTACCTCTTTTTTGAAAACTTGCACCCCATAAATTTCCCACCAAAACTATACAAAATTTTTTCCAAAAATAAATCAATTAATATTTACTCGATTTTACTCTTCGAGTAAACTCATACTCTATTTCGAGCATTTTCACTCCCACTCTTATTTTTAAACCCCGAGTACTCGCGAGTGCTCCCAAATAAAACAAAAGAGTGGAGAGTAAACTCCTTTTAAAACTCGCACTCGTACTCCCACTCGCAGGTACTTTTACTCGCGAGTAAAAATGAGCAAATCAGATGAGACTTAATATATATACCAAAACTTGTTTAAAATTTTATTTTTTTTTTAATACGAAATGGGTTAAGGTGAAAATAAATAAATTGTTGATTTAATATGCCCCAACTCCTCTGCATGAAAAGCTTTCACAAGGTTGTGCGTTGGTTCGTATACAAAAAACAACAAACAGGATCACATGCCATAATCATTGAGTCTTCATTAATGCATTAATGTGTTTGCCTTTTTGACATAACGTCATAAATCTTGTGATTGACATTTATGGCAAAAATAGAAGTAAAAGGGAAACAACTTTGAATGCATAAAACGTGTGAGTGAGTCAAGTCGTTGCAAAGAAGAAGAAGAAAAGAAAAGGATATGACATTGATATTCAAATCATTGTAGTTTCTAAAGTTGTAGAAAACGAACGACATCGCCACCCACCGGAGAGGGAATCACCGTGTTGATTACGCAGCGATTTCCATACACTCCAGTTGCTTTTGTTTGGTTTGCCCGGTGGTTAACCTGAAAACAAATACTCAACCCAAATGACGACTATGATTCAAGACAAAAGACGGTCTTAATTTTTATACGATTCTTCACAAAGCAACGGCGCCGGTATTTTTATTTCTTTTGTTTGCTGACTATGATATTTATGATTTGTATGGCAAGTTGTGATTTTCTCTTTCCACTATTCGCCATTTTCTTTGTTTTGTTGTTTTCATGTGTATCGCATACACAGAGGAAAAATTGTGATTGAATAAATTGTTGGCCACACACTGTTGTTTTGATGAAATGCTGGGTCATGTACAGTGGCGCTGAGAAAAAATAAATAATAAATTCTGTTTCTATGAAAAGGTGGAATGAAAACTTTTACAAAGGGAAAATGTGAAATGAAACAATTAAGAACGGCGTTAAGTTCGGCCAGGCCGAACTTGTTATACACTCCACCATGAGTTGTATTGAAGTAAATTGGAACAATTTCAGCAAGTTCGGTAAAACAATGTGGCTAACCTTCAAAATACCGAAATTCGGGAGGTACTGTTCCATGTGGGCTATATCAAAACGTCGATCTATACCTAAAAATTACTGGTGGAAAGTTTCTGCATTCAAAAAAGACTAAATACGAAATTTCCGATATTTCGGTAAAACTTTCAAAATACTACAAATCAAGAGATAGGCTTCTTTGGGGGATATATGAACTCGCGGACCTATACTGATAATTCTCTTCTAGAATATTTGATAACCCCATGGAAGACTAAATAACAAATTTCAGTCTTTCAGTTGGATGTTGACGTCACAACGATCAGAATTACGAAAATCGGGAGGTACCGTTCTATGGGGGCTACATCGAAACTTGGCCCGATACCGACGAATTTCAGTCAGAAAAGCTATTACCCCCAAACAAAGACTAAATACCAAATTTCAGTCATTTCCGTTCTATGGCGGCTATATAAAAGTGTGGACCTATACCGACAAATTTCTGGGGGAAAGTTTTACACCTCCAACGAAGACTAAGTACCAAATTTCAGCCATTTTGGTGTGATAATAAGGCATAAACCTTCAAAATACCGAAAATCGAATGGCGTAGAACTAGGTACAGGTTTTCTGGGGGAAAGTTTCATACCCCAACGAAGACTAAATACCAAATTTCAGTCATTTCTAAGCAACATTGAGGCCACAACCTTCAATACACCGAAAATCTGGAGGCACTTACTATGGGGGCTATATGAAGGCGTGGACCTATACCGACAACTTTCATATGGAACGTTTCACCAAAAATCATGAAAATTAAAAATGTTATGTATCGTTACGTAAAGCTATTTTAAAAGGTTTTTATGATTTTATGTATGAGGGGCACTAAAAACCTTCTGGCCTAGGCAACACGCAGTGTCGCCAGACGTCATTTGACATAAGCATACTCAGGACAGTTTGACCTACGACCATGTGTTGTGTTGGTGAGGCTATTAGCATAATTTTTAAAAATTTGGATTTTGGAAATCCTTTTGGTGGAAGAACTTCCATGCAAAAAGTGCGAATATGTGGAATAGATATATACAGTCTCTGGAGGATATAAACAGTTCGACCCGAACAGAACGCCGCTTTTTCTTTAAAGTACATATGGTAAATTTCAAATTTCTTTTGCAATTCCATTGGAAGAAATTTTAAAATTTTTTTTGGGAGCACATCCGCAATTTTTGGAACATAGATTAAGAAAAAAAGTTGTGGTTTCAAACCTTTTCGCTTTCACAAAATTGGATGCTGCACTCCAAAGTTATGGGTGGTTTTAATCCCTTATAATAAGAAAATGTAATAAGAAAATGTATATATAAAGCGTTAACAGCATTTAATATCTATCCGTAGATGCCTAAATATTTACTAAATTTATTTCTATTTTCGCAGAGAATCAAGAAATACTGAAGAAGTCTTGGAGTAAATTTAATTTATTCTATTTCTATTATTTAGAGTCCAAATAAAACTCGAAAAAATAAATTAAAAATACGTACAGATTCTAGACAACGCGTAGAAAAATATGAGACCAAAATTTTAACGACATATTACAGCAACAACAAAAGACGAAAACATATTGTTGAAATATTATTTCAAAAATATATTTTTTGTTTAATACGAAAAATAGAAAAAAAAACATTTTTGGCAGTTATTCTACTATTTTGCTAAATTTCGATTCAAGGACTGACGGACTTCGCTGAAACTTCTTCAGGGTAAATGCGATGACAAACCCGAAAGTGTATTTGCTTACTTTGATAATCAATAGGATAATGAAATAGAAAGTAATATTGAAATTACAACCAAAGAAAAAACATAAAAGTTAAAAAACGTATAATTTGCGAATTCGTTAAAATTAGTTAAGGCGCATGCGCTTTTCAGATACAGCGAGTGCATCTCTATCAATATGTAGCGATTTTCCACTTTTCATTCAGCGGCAAAAGTGTGCCGTCAGCTGCATCTTACTGTTCAAAAAACCTTAATGTGGGTAAAAATTGCGCGATGTACAAAAGATTATAAGGCGCATCCGATTTCAGTGACCGCCTATAAAAATATGTACTTCATTATAATAAATTTTAAGCAAATTCGTCAAATTCTATTTTATACGAAATACGAATATTACTCCAGAATCTCGGTAATTTATGCCACACGGTTTTGGAAAATAATATAATCGCGTATAAAGGATTACATTTATGTAAAAATAACCAAAGAAAATCGAGGTTCAATGCGCGGAATCATCAAAATATAATTTTGCAGAATTTCCTACTTTCAAGGTATCTATAACCGCCGTTTTAGTGGATGGATTTGAAAGCGGGAGGGTTCGTTAGATCTGGCGCGTAAGAAAACTAAAATCACGCGGGGTTCAAGGGTACCTGAGTCACAGTTGTAAATTTTGTAGCCAAAAAATAGGTTTTTAAAGAAAATTTACGCACCAAAATTTCGACTTTGGAATCCTATTACTAGGGAGAGATATACATCAAACGACGTGGAATCAATCTACAATCCAATAAATAGTTTGGGTATTTATCTGGTTGCGCCCTCCAATTATAAGCAAAATTCAAAAAACCCATATTTCAAAACTTCAAAATGTCAGCATCGATTTTAGGGGGATGCAGTGTATATATCGAAAAGTCATACATTAGGACCATGTTGCCCAAGGGATATTCTTCAATTCTTTCTTTGATCTCAGGTCTGAATTTTCCATGGTTTGACCAGAAATCAAGAAAGAACACAAAAAAAAAACTTGTAAACTTCAACACATTTTTACCCATTTTTTAATATTACCACCAACACAGCTTCCACATAAATTATTTGTTATGGTTCATTTTATGCGACCCCAGCTAAAACACTTCAATTAATATAAATATATTCATATTGTATAAAATATATTGACAGTTCGCGACTTATTAAATGGTGAACCTCAACTTCAACGATTGTAAAACATTTTTGAATATTACCATATATAACACACTAATTTCAGTGCCATTAAAAACGTTTTGTTTCATTGTAAGAAAAGAACATTCTTTAAGTGCATAAAAACACCAAAGCTTTACTATTTTACCAGAAGTGATAGAGTCAATGAAATCCAACTAAACATTCAGAAAGTTACATTAAAAAAAATTATCAGGAGCTGGGAGATGCAATCTACGACTCATTGACTCCGAATCCAACTCGTAGTACTGTTTGAAACTTTGCAAAAACATTTTAGCTAAATCCCGAAAAAATTGGTCGGGTTTGCCTACAGAGATATACCCTCAGCATGTGTGAGTTGAGACTTGTACAAGTATATATATTGACAGATCGAATACGGGATACATAGCCAATTTTTGTTCTGTAAATTGTATACCCAGGAAGTTTCAGAATTTCGTCTCCTTTCTTGGACGTATAAACTTTCCTACAATAACTTCGAAATATTTGGGGTGTACAAGATCTCGATTGTTGGCGTTCTGATCAAAAATGTGACTTCGATGAAAGCGCAAAAGTTTTGAATTTTTGTACAGACGATAACTGAAAGAATCGACTGATATCGTCCATTTTGGAAGTGGGCCTAATTTTAATTTGGTCGGCGTAAGATTTACAGCTTTTGTACCAATACTGATATAACCATTGACTCACCCACAAAAAATACAATATAGCTGTAAACCACCCCTCAAGTGAATCGATCCATATTCGAAAGTACTCTAGGTCTCGAAAAAATCGAATTGGACTTTGCTCGCGATTTTAGGGAAACATTTTGAAGTCTGGCTGGGGAAGTGTCCAAAGGAAGTTTGAACAAAATATTGCGAGATCCAAATTTTGGACAAAATCTTTTGATCTGTTCGAGAGTTATAATGCGCTCGAGGCATACAGACTGACGGACGGACGAACGGGGATAAATCGACTCCAAATTGTAACGCGGGTTACATTTTTATCATTAGCCTAACAGCTGAGGGTACAATATCACGGTGCTCTTGAACCAACGTTAAACCGGGAAGTTCTTGCGGATTCTGAAACAGCAATATTCATAGACGAGAAAAATCCAAAAACAAAAAAAACGCTGGAGGGATTTTTAAATAAATCGCGGTCAAAGTCCACATTTTTAGGTTTTCGCGACTTTGCTTGGAAACTGCAAGTCCTATCGAAATGGGGCTAAGGAAAATGGTGTAGCTTTGAAAATTGGCTCCTCGGTTGTACCATTTTTGAGATATATAAGTTTAAGTTGGGAAATTGCTGTCATGACATTGTTTTATAAGGAGACGATACAGACAGTGAATAGTCCCAACATGAATTTCTATATCTCAAAAATAGTAAAACGTTTGAAAATATCATAAAAGAACTCGAATTTTCACTGCTACAACATTTTCTTTATTTCCATTTGGATAGGACTTGTGGTTTTCCAGCAAAATAGTCAAAACCTGAAAAACACTAAAAATGCGTTTTTTTTATTTTTTTCATCTATAAACCCAGGTGTAAGCTTCATTCGTTTAAAGTTGATTCAAGAGCACCGTTATATACAATACAAATAACAGCAGATTATAATACAATACCAAATAACCAAAGTTTGAGCATTAATTTCGTTTACGGTTGCTTTCAGCTACGAATGCTATTTATTAGCAGATATCATCACTTTATGATGCACAACAATAAATTTTTCTCCATTATTTTCTCCCACTATTTAGCAATAAGTTAATATAATATAGGAATACAAATACATTTTGATACAGGCAATTTGCTAATTGGTTTTCGAGATATACTCCACGGAAACCCCTTGATATGTCGTACATATTGTCCAATAGGCACTTCATTTTATGTACTTCTAATCCGCACAATAATGAATTTGTAATCTTTTGAATACGAATTCCAAAACACAACCATGGCATAAGGGAGGAATTCAGTTTTACTGGAAGTTTCTTTCAAAGAGCATATTCAAACAAAAAAATTCAATATTTCTTCAGACAACTTGTTGATAAAGTACATTTTCAGTACAGAACCTTCAGAACAATATCAGATTTCGTTTGAAATTTCAAATACAAAAATTATTTTAGAGAAAAAATCGTAATAATTTGTTAAAGTAGCTCAAAAAATTTTGTCGGACGAAACCATTTCGGGGGGGGGGGTGCGTTCCCCCCGTGCCCCCCCTGCGTACGTCCCTGATGGGGGCTATATCAAAACCTGGAACGGTATCGCCCATTTGCATTACCAAACATCCTAGGAGTAATAGAAACTTTTATACTTTATTGCGAGCTGTATCTTGATGTCAACAGACGAACAGACGGGTATGGATTTAGAATTTTACGACGACTGAAGGGTATAAAAACATAGAATAAGATTCCGGCTCTGTTTTCAGTTACTAACAAAAAATTAGTCAAAATAAAACGCAAAAATATGAATGAAAGTTTGAATAAAAGTTGTCATTACTTCTACTAGAGCTAGAACTTAGCGACTATCTTATTTTTATCGCTAACTTAACAAACAAGTAAAAAAGTATCAGTCGACAGAGATATACCCTCAACCTAAAGGAGGGAACGATATGGCTCATCTTCGGACTTAAACTAAGCTCGGCCAAATATTACGATGCCCAAATTTTGCACCAAATTGGTTCATCCGTTCAAGAGTTATCGTGTGCTCCAACCCCTACACTTGGTGCCATAGGGATTTTTTACAACGTCGGCTATGGAAGTATGGACTTGCCCCTGATAAAACTTGTACTGCCGTAATAGGGGCAGCAAATACTAGTTCTTACAACAAAAATAAAAGCGATACGAGAGCACTGAACTTTTCAGAAATTTTGTGTGGGAGGTACCCGAATGAGTGGACCGATAGATCCTATATTGGAAGCACTTTTATGTCTGGTAGAAATTTTGACGATGTGTAAAATATGGACCAAATCGGTTACTACCTTTATGAGTTATCGTTCGCAAAATTTTTCCGAACATTTTTGAACTTTTGTGGCGGAGGTACCTGAACGAGTGGACCGATATGGCTTATCTTCAAGCTTAAACTAAGTTTGGACAAAATATTACGAAGGCCAAATTTTGGACCGAATCGGCAGATCCGTTCGAGAGTTATTTTCCGTTCCAGCCACTACACACGGTGTCAAAGGTTTTTTTTGCAGCTTTTAGGCTATTTTCTCAGGAAATATGGACTTGCCCCTGATGAAACTTGTACCGTGAACAAGTTGTTACATAAACTGAACTTTTCTGAAATTTTGTGTGGGAGGTACCCGAAGGATATAGTTAATATTGGAACCTCATCTAAGTCTGGTACACATTTCTCAAAGTGCAATGTATGGACCTAATCGGTTATTTCGAATTTTGGACCGAATCCGTTCGAGAGTTATCGTGCGCTCCAGCCAGCCAGACAGGCGGACGGACATGGCTAAATAAATTCCCAATTGGGGTCTCAAATTATTATTTCGATGAGGCACATTTTGCCCGTATGAAAGTATATATACCCTCGTTAGCAGAAATGCTGAGGGTATAAAAACGCTAATTACGAAAATTATAGACATTTTATAAACATTTTTTTTACATATTGTTGTCGTTAATGGCAAAATAAGTCACTGAATCTCACTACTGGTGCTCAATTCTGAAAAATTGTATAAAGAAAATATATCTCATTTTACATTCGCATAAAACAAGAATCCAGGCAAATGAAATTAGAGAAGTTTTATTGCAATCATTGAGAAAATATTTGAACTATCCTATTTTGCACCCACTGTGTAAAATAAAAAAAACATATATCGTATAAAAGTAAGTAAAAAAAAGTAAGTAAGACAAATCGTTTTGTTATCAAATACAAATCTATTGGCGATTTATAAAATTCCACGTCACGTTATTCTGACACATCTGATTAATGACCAATAACACCAGCTGATGTTAGAAGACGTGCTAAAACTAATGATAGCCAATAAAAGAATATGAAAGTCATAATCGTTTGTTTAGCCACCACAATGGTTTGCGAATATTAATCGATTTAGCAGCTCGGAAAGATTTATATCGATTTAAATTATTTATTATAAAAAAATATGTTTGAGAAATTTAATAAATATGTGCTAAGCCTTTAAGCAAATAAATGATATTGGCTAGAGCAAATGTTAAATCGCCACAGATGAGTAGAAAGGTTAAGAAAGAGAAATAAAAACGTAAACGACACACAATGATTAAAGCTGAAAACACATTCAACGTTTGAGTATAGTTTTGTGTTGGGCGTTGAGAAAAAAAACAACAACAACAGGGCGACGCCGACACCAAAGTCCAGCGTTAATATGTTTGCCGGCATATTTTTCAAATGAATTTGAATTTTTCGGCA
>NW_027412352.1:0-37399 GCF_047663935.1 Musca autumnalis
AACCTGAAGATGTTGTTTCTTCAGAAACGGTCAACATTTCATTATTTAGAGGTGCTGAGATTGGTGGAACTATACAAGCTGGAGATTTGAGGCGATCATTTTCAAAAGAGTCACTACGACAAGTTGTGGAGGAGGAAGTTTCTGGCTGACCAAGAACGGTGGGAGGGGCAGACTGCACAGAAATCGGAGATAAAGGTTCACACGAAAGCAAACCGGAAGATTGCGTTTCTTTTGAAATGTTCAACAAATAAGTAGGTGGAGGTGGCGAGATGGGAGAAGCTATAGCAGGGGAAGGAGTATCAGTGCCTGAAGATCTAAGGCGTTTAAGATGTTTGTCAATAGAAGACAAGCACCGGATATAGGTCATGTAGGTTGTACCATATTTTTCCTCAACGACATCAATACCATCAGTCTGTGCAGTCTCGGATGTCGAGAGGCAGTTTTTGCACTCCTCGTAAGTGCAATGAACTTTGTTCCACAATTTTCGAAGCTCTGAATTGTGGATTTCGAGATAATGTACGTTATAGTTGGTTTCACTTTTCTGTTCAAAGGAAGCCACACGTTTCAAAACGATGTCTGAAGCTCTAATAAACCGAGTAAGCGGGGTGACAGACATTTTGTAAGTTAAATCTGCAATAGAATTTGCAACAAACAACAAAGAGATGTGAAAAAATTAAATTCAAGTTGAAGAACAAATGGCTATAGCTCACAGGAAATTAGAAATTTCCACACAAAACCTTCAAAATTCTGAGAATACTTATATTAACAAGGTGTAATTATATTTGAAATTAAAGTAGGGGAAAATGGAAGATATGTTCAAGAAACTTTCTCAGTGCGAAAAAACTGCTTTAATTTAGCCAAAATATGCTAAAAAGTCTCAATTATACAAAAGTGTATATGGCGCTACCAAGTGTAGGGTGTATGAAAAGGTGAGATTTTCCAATGCTGGGGTGTACTTGTACAAATTCCAACGACAAATAAGCTATTTGTCTGAAAAAGAAATGTTTGCCCAAGAAAATCAACGCAGATATAATAATTTGTCAGAAATATATCTTATTTGGTTGACACGTTGGTGCAAGGTATGCCAAAAGTAGGGTGTATTTGTCCAAAAATACTTAAACCATACGGGGGCTCAAACAATTTTCCAAAATGTTTAAGTAATATTGCCAAAAACAATGTTAAAATGTCGAAAAACCAGTATTTTTCGCATATATTCTCTGCTCGAAATAGGTGCAATAAATGCCGAATGTAGGTTGAATTTGTCCAAAAATTCCAAAAACCCTACTGCCAATTAATTATAGTTTAAAAAATTATCGAAAAATAATTTTCAAAATTAATTATTAAAAAAAACTATTTGTGCTATTTTACCCCACTGTGCTAAACCATCAACGAATATAGCACAAAGAGAACTCGACAACACAAGTGGCGCTAGCAGAGAAATGGATATGTGTGAACAGGGAAGCTCCCACTGAACAACAGACGTTGCAAACGACCAAGCAAGTGAGTGCTGAGGATCAGCAGAGTTTTTTAAGGGACGCTTAAAAGGGCGGGAAAGTTGTTGGTAGAATTACCATGTAATTTCTCAAATTAGAATAAATGCCTGACCGACAAAGGTAGGAGAATAGAAAAACGAATGTGTTTGGTTGGTGATGGACTATCTATACAACAACGAAATCAAATGCAGAGAGAATTTGGATGGTGCGTTGTTATTGTAAATTTGGCAGTGCAAATTTTCAAAGGGTTTTAAGTAAACCGAGGGGAAAAACAACGCCAAATATTTTTTGCTTGGAGAGGATTGCGACAACAAAATAAACCAAATGGCAATATGTATATGAAGTGTAACAATGTATGTTATGTTGTTAGTGTAAATTTGCCAATGCAAATTCTCAACAGAAGGGCTTCGTTAGAAAAAACCCTGGGCACTAACAACAATCGGTGCAATGAGAGTTATTATTTACCAAAGGGAGAGTGCAATAACCGATGCAAATCCGATTGGAAATTTTATGGGTTTTGTTTTTGTAAATATCACAGCGAATTCTCACTAATGGTATCGGCCTTTCAAATGAGATCAACAACTAAACGAGTTGTGTGATAGTATGAAGAAAAACGAAGACGTTTTGTATGATCAACGCGACGTAGGGTGATCAGTACAACAAAATAAAACTAGCAACAACTAGGGTTTCAATAGGAGGAACGAAATAATTAACACACGTATGTGTGTGTTGTTATGGTGAGACCAAATGATTTGGAGCAAATCTAACAAGAATAACAACAACACGGATAATGATTTGTATGATCACCGCGACATTGGATTCACACTTTTTTTAATAATACTTTGATGACACTTTTTTCTTTTACGTTTTGATTAATATAGTTCGCATACAAATCGGGATGCACAATTTTCAAATGTCGCTCTAAATTTGCGGAATGCCAATTTAAAACATTGTTGACACAATTTTGTAAATTACATACTGTTTGATTTGATTCGTTTGTACTGAACATATCACGAAGAACAATATTTTTGGTCTTGGCATTTTAATAATTATTTTCACTCAACGTTTGAAAATGAACTAAATAGCATTTGCGGGGGTTCTTTTGCATATATAGTTTGCAAAAAATGAATTTTCTTAAACAATTACGCTACCTGGAACTATTCCAAAGGGTTTTCGCGAAATTTTCCGTAAATTATACAATAATCATGTGGTACCTGAATGGTTATAATTTATTACAATACACAAGAAAGGTAAAAACCAATATTGTGGTTTACAATTTCTTAACTCATAATTTTTATGATGTAAAAAAGGGACAGGTACTTTATGGTTTTGGTGTGCGAGGATATTTCCACCTATTTCTGGCTTTCTAACTTACCAAAACCAAAAACTCCGATAATTCTACCTGTAAACAAACTCTAAAAATATAGCAGACCCAAAGACCGGATGTTGCCTTCAGAGCTAGGTACCAGTACTTGGGTACCTCAACGGCAATTCATAATTTGGAAAACACAAAAAAGCAAAAAGTAATTCTTATTGTGTTGGTGTAGCATTTTATTTTGTAAGATGATGTTTGTACTGAAAACAACTTACTTGAAACTGTTCTTCGATGCTTTCCTAACATTGCTAAAATATTGAAAATGAACCACCTGTTTTCACAATACAAATGATACGATTTTTAATAATAAAAAAACTCCTGCACAACCTACAGCCCTATAGCAACCCTTTTGAAAATTGTCAAGATTTTAGATATTCGATGAGAGCGTTTTGTTTAGGCATTACTAACTTCTTGAATATGTATTTATGACATTTAAATACACTAAGACCTCGCTTTGCGTCGTTTCACTTTGCGTTGTTTTCGAAGTTGCGTCGTTGCTTAGTTAATAACAATTTTCACTCTGCGTCGTTCGATTTTCGATGTTGCGTTGTTTTAAATTTGAGTGCCTAATTTTTTATACCCTCCACCAAAATTTTGAGGGCATATAACATTTGTTTTTCGATTGTAACGCTATCGCTATCTTCGAATGATTTGAGATAGAGGACTGTAATTTTGCCCACATATGTATGTGGTCTGAACTTACATCGAATCCAAAGATGGGCTACATCAGTCCACATTTTAGTAAGCCCTCACATAACGGTATCGCCCAATTTCAGCTGTTTTTACCGTTTTAGCGACATTCTCAGAGTGAATTACCTTAATTTGCCATTTAGTGTTCCCAGTGATGTAGAAACTTGACACTGGTCCACGTTTTGTTATAGCCCTCACAAAGCGATACCGCCCGAGCATTTTGACTGCTTTAACTACATTTTCTGGCTGAATTAGACCAAAATAGCTATCATTTGACGTTTAGGGTTCCTAGTGTTTAAGTAATTTCTCCACCTAAAATTGTGGGCATAAAAAAAATAGTGTTGTTCTAGCCTGGAACCTATATCCGAACTTAACATGGTTTTCCATAGAAAATCTTGATTCGCTTTGCGTCGTTTCACTTTGACTAGCGTTTTTTTGGAACGTATCTACGACGCAAAGCGAGGTCTTGGTGTAATTACATTTATAGTCCTAATTAATTGAAGATACATATTCATTTATATTTACTTGTATTTCATTTATATATACTCCACAAAAATTAAACTTAATATTTTTAATACCTTATTAACCAAACAAATGTAAGTGTACCAACACTTTCTTTCTAAAGGTACATTATGACGTACTCTACGTGGTTTTTTAATGTACACGCTGATGTACGCAACCTTTCAGGTTGGGTACGTGGTTGTTACATTACGATGGAGGTTGCGTACCAAACATGTGTGTTTGACGATCTTTTCGAATCTCGTTGGGTACACGTACATAAACACTAAAATGGATTTTTAATCTTTGTGTTCGTGTACATAAACTTTATAATTTTTTTAGTGTTTGTGTACATGTACGGTACCTTATGATAAAGTACTGTTTGTTTCCGAACACTGGCTAGAAGTTGCCACCACTTTTTGTTTTTTAGATTCCCAAGCGACCACTCCCCCTGCAAGAATAAAACAGTATCCGGATTGAGATTTTCTATCATTGACATCTTGAGCCCAATTTGCATCGCAAAATCCTTCGAGAGGTGCCGAAGTTTTCTCATACGATATAGCGGCATTTCTTGTAGTGCTAAGATATCTTAAAACATGCAAAGCTGCATTATAATGTTGTTTCCTCGGATCTGTTGAAAACTGTGATAACTTATTAACAGCACATGAAATATCTGGTCTGCTATGTAGCGATATGTATAACAGATATCCAATTAATTCTTGGTACCGGTTTTCATCAACTTTTTGTTTTTCTCCTGCAATTTGAGGTTCTTTTTCCAACTTCATATTAGTTATCATGGGAGTCCTGACTGGCTTACAATTTTCTAAACCATATTGTGTAACTAGTTGTTTTATGTATCCTGATATTGAAATTTCATTTTGCTTTACGTTGACTTCAAGACCAATACAATGTTTCGGAATGCCCATGTCTCGAATTTCAAATTTTGACTGAAGTGTCCTCACAAATTTATCAGCCAATGCCTTGTTATTACATGCAATGACTATATCATCAACATAGAGAGCAACAATCATGAGAGTTTTTCCATTATTTATATAATATATGCACTGATCATACTTTGATCGATGTAAACCGAACTCCAAAATTGCTACATCAATGCATTTAAACCATTGTCGCCCAGATTGTTTCAGACCGTAAATAGATTTTTGTAATGTGCATACCTTATGTTTTGTTGCCTCCTGAACAAACATCTCTTGTTGCTCCA
The DNA here is from genome assembly GCF_047663935.1 of Musca autumnalis. NCBI lineage: Eukaryota > Metazoa > Arthropoda > Insecta > Diptera > Muscidae > Musca > Musca autumnalis. The sequence goes on from NW_027412352.1 coordinate 5,279, forward strand.
TGTAGATTTCTTCGTCTAATGTTCCATTTAAAAATGCAGTTGATACATATAGTTGCCTTAGTTGTAGATTATGCTCGACTGAAAGGGCATAAATCAAACGCAATGAACTCTGTCTTACGACCGGGGCAAACGTGTCTACATAATCAATACCCATCACTTGAGAATAGCCTTTGGCAACAAGTCTCGCTTTACGTTTGACGGCTGTTCCATCAGGTTTAATTTTTGACTTGAAGACCCATTTGCAACCAACGGCTTTTCTTCCTTCTGGCAGGTCTTTCAAGATCCAAGTTTTGTTTTTCATCAAAGATTCGTATTCATCATTAATGGCTTTACGCCACTCATCTGCATGATCTGATGACAACGCTTCTTTAATTGATCTTGGCTCCATACTATTTTCTTCAATGATATTGGATGTTTCATTTTTCTTCCTGAAGGATCTAAGACCCTGCTTAATGGATTCAAATGGTTCTTGATTGATATTTTGTATAGATTTGGTTCTTGCTTTATCTTTCTCAAATGGTTCCTGATTGACAAGTTCTTCAACAGTTCCGTTATCACCTGTCCCGTCATCACATTCGGAAAAATCATCATCCGATTCCTGGTCACCATCATTCAATATTCCATTATTGATGTCAAAAAACTAATTTTCATTTATCATTCCATTCTCGATGTCCACATGATGTTTTATTTCGAATTCATAAAAATTATCAGTATCAGCCTTTTTCACATTCTTGTATAATTCATCCTCAACAAATCTTAACGTCACGACTTTTTATAATGGTTTTTGTGCATGTTTTCCACAATCGATAAGCCTTAGATTCATTGGAGTATCCCACTAACACGTATTCATGACTCCTTGCTTCCCATTTCGATTTGGACTTCTTGTTCAGAACAAACGCTTTACATCCTATTTGACGTAGATGTTTTACACATGGTTTCTTACCTGTCCACAATTCTTCAGGTGTTCTACCATTATTTAAATTAGTCGGACATCTATTTCTAATATGTGTCGGTAATTCAGCCTCTAGCATATAACAGCGACCCATCTCCACCAAAGTCCGATTCATACGCTCAGCAACTCAATTTTGCTGAGGGGTGTATTCTACTGTAAGCTGACGTTTAATACCACTTTCTTTTAGGAACTTTGAAAAATTTGCGCTGACCAATTCTTTTGCATTATCACTTCGCAATATTTTGATCCTTCTACCAGTTTCATTTTCGACTGCTTTTGTAAATTCCTTAAATTTTTGAAGATATTCATCTTTGTGTCTCAGAAAATACACAAAGACTTTCCGTGAAAAATCGTCAATAAAAGTTGCAAAATATAGGCTTCGTCCCATTGACTCACTTTTCATTGGACCACATAAGTCTGTATGAATAAGTTGCAAAACATCAGTGGTTGATTTTTCATTCTTTGGCGGAAAACGATTTCTTGTTTGCTTTCCACGAATGCAAGCTTCACAGTCAATATTCATCATCTTTAAGTTAGGTAATCCATTTACCATTTCACACGACGAAAGTTTGGTCAGGTCTTTACAATTGAGGTGGCCGTAGCGCCAATGCCATAATTTAAATTCATTTTCAGCACTTTTACTCACCGAATTTGCGACTATATCCTTTTATACATACTGACAATATAAATGTTATCGCCTTCTATTAAGAGGTTATCCTTCCTCATAATATATGCTAACTTGACTTTTCCTTTATAGAGATTCGTTGTTACACATATGGGAAGATGCTCCACTATCTATCACCCATTCTTCTTTAGACTCGACGAAAAAAGCATTCTCAATAGCTCCCAAGGAGTTTTAGTTTCCGTCGCTGGATCTTGAGCTACTCTCCACTGATAAATTCGATCGGCAATCCTTAGCCTTGTGTCCTTTTCTCTTACACCGAAAACATATAATTGTCTTTTTGTACATACCTTCGACAGGATTTCGATATAGTTTTTGAAATTTTGCTGTTGTTTTTTTTCTTGAAATGTTTTGCTTTCATTGCTGAATCCTGTTTCATTTCAACGTTTTCACCGATTTCAAGCAATCTTGCCTTCAAAACATCAACTTTTGGAAATTCATTTGCCGTGTCAACAGCTGCTTTTATTGCTGAGAAATTGTCCGGCAACGCATCTACAATCACGACAGCTAGGAGATCTTCATCCAGCTCGACACCCATTTCCCGTATGGTTGAAACATACGTGTCAAACTCTATTAAAAACTCCGAAACAGTCTGGGTTTCAGCCATTTTGAAATTCAGGAGTTTCCTGTAGCATTCAATCTTCCTCCGTGTAGTCTTGCGATTGTATGTATCCTCAAGATGCTTCCACATTTCATTTGAGGTTTTGATATTTCTTACCATATTCAAAATGTTAGGCTCCAAAGATATCAAAATTTCCGCTCTAGCATCCATATCCTTTTCGGTGAACTTTTGCATCTTGGCTTCAAATTCGGCTTTTTGCTCATTTCTAGCATTTGCTGGAAGTCTTTTTTCTCCAATCCCAATGCGATGTTTAGCAATCTGTTTTTGTGCAAAACAGCCTCAATTTAAGTCTTCCATGTTAAAAAATTGTTTCCGTTGAATAACGGAATACGACCATTCATCGTCGTCATTATTGATTTCCTCCGATTTCTAATTAGACCTTCTTGCAAATTCAATATATTTTCGGCAAACAAACAATTCACAATTTTTTCTTCAAATTCCCGTTGTGGCTCATAACCTATTGAGTCAGAATAATTACGCAATGGAAATTCAAACGTATTGCTTTATTGAGGAATTCAGAGACAATGAATATGAAAATTATTTTCAATAAAATAAAATACAAATTTCAAAGACTACTTGATTAAATAATAATGTTGAATTACAGTATTTATAAATTAGGTTTTCTCAACACGATCTTAAAGGGATATTATTTTCCCTTAAGATGGATGTCGCAACAAGACTGGACTTAAGTATGCTGGGTATTAATGTTCAGTACATTAAACATGGTAAAATCGTTAAAACGTTGGCTATAAAGGAGCTTAGATCAAGTCACACTTCTGAATATTTAAAAACAGTTCTAATGGATGTTCTAAAGGAATATGATGTTGATATACGTAATATTTTAACTATTACAACCGACAACGGATCAAATATGCTCAAAACTGTACGATCCTGAACTCTGAAATGCAGTTGTTGATAAATAATGATGCCGTGGATTTCGAAGAAGATGAAGATGATATCGATTGCCGAATAGCTATTGACACAATTGAATCAATTGATTTTAACATCTCATCGAACACAATTACTAGCATTCGCTGTGGTGCTCACACTCTCCAACTGTGTGTAAACGATGTTCTGAAACAGTCGGCAATAACAGACAATGTCGATAAGATACGATTCGTGGTAAAAAAAAAACTTAGAAGTAAAACGATTTTAAATTTTCTAAGAAGTGAACTCTACAAAAAACCTATCATTGATTGTGCAACACGTTGGAATTCAACATATAAAATGATTGAAAGATGCCTGGAAATGAAGGAAGTTATAAATACACTAAGGAAGGATTATTCTGATTTATTTCTTGAATCTGAAGAATGGTCTTTCGCAACTGAATTCTTGGGACTATTTAAACCTATTTACAATGCTACCATTAAGTTACAAAGCGAACAGTTGTGCTATAGTGAACTATACATTATTGTTATGGATATAACATTTCAAATTGACGCTTTACCCTTCTCAAGGAGTCCTTGAAGATAAGAAAGGATAAACTTTTAGAAAATGAACTGTTTAACGCACCTGTGTTCTTGGATCCGCGAATCAAAGTATGCTTAACCTGCGAATAAAAACAAAGGGCGAAGAACTACATACTATCGGTATATAAACGCATGAACTCAACAGAAGGTAAGTTTGCTTAAGTAAACCAGAACAAAGCCTACTTATTAAATCAATTATCTTTTATGTTTCAGAACACAATACAAGTCACCCAAAATTAGAGGAAACTCCATCACCGAGTAGACCAGATGCAGCCAAATCTTTTTCCGATTATCTGCAAATTATAGATCCTACCACAGAAATTCCGAGTTCATCTAATTTAGAAGCTGATTTTGCCAATTATGAGCGGCAATCAAGATTGCCACTAAATGAAAATATAATAGCGTTTTGGAACTCTCAGAAAACCATCATCAGTGAGATTGCTAAAATTGTAAGGCAATACCGCAAAGCCAAGTAAGCGTGGAACGCTTATTTTCTGCTATGAAGTACATATTATCTGATTAGCGCCACCGCATATCAGCAACAAATCTTGAACATATATTAATGGTAAAAGTTAATGGGGATTTCAATTATGAAAGTTGAGCTTTCTCCTGTTAAATTCTATTTTCTTTAGTATGTTAATCTCTTTTATATTCGTCAATTTTTTATAAAATAAATAAATGCTTTCATATTTACTGGTTATATAGTTACTTTTGTATTTTATTTATACGATATTCACTATTATTTTTATGGTTGCATTTTTCCTCATGCCATTCATATTTAATATTTCTTTATAAACATCACTCAGGTGTACGCAACCTCTATTTGTTTTTTAGGGTACATAATGATGTACGCTACATTTATAACGTACGTACCCAACCATTTGGTTGTTACTTTACAATGGTTGGGTACATGTACACAAACGCTAAAATTTTTTTAAAGTTTGTGTACATGTACGGTACCTTATCGTAGTGTAACTTTTCATGCTATGTACGATACAAAACGTTATTGTACGGTACCTTAATGTTAGTTTTCGCACGCTGCTTCTAGCGCTGAAGTTGAATATGTAGCTCTTACCGAATCAGCTAAAGAAGCTTCTTATTTAAATTACCTGCTTACTGAATTCGGGCTTTCTAATGAAGAACCAATTACAATACATACTGATTCACAAATCGCACAGAAAATGGCCGAGCTTGGTGCTCGCCATTCTAGAAGAAAACATATACACTACAAGTATCATTTCATAAAGGACGCAGTGCAAAATGGAATTGTAAAGTTGTGCTACTTATCAACAAAAGAAATAATTGCGGATGCTCTTACAAAACCTGTACCAAAACCGAAACATATTTTTTGTTTTACCAATATGGGCATTACATACAATTGAATAAATAATATGTTGAGGAGGCGTGTTGAGAAAACCTAATCTATAAATACTGTAATTCAACATTGTTATTTAACCAAGTACTCTTGGTGTTTTACATACTGTAGTTCAACAACATTATTTAATCAAGTAGTCTTTGAAATTTGTATTTTATTTAATTGAAAATAATTTTCATATTCATTGTCTCTGAATTCCTCAATAAAGCAATACGTTAGAATTTCCAATGCGCAATTATTCTGACTCAATAGATCGTTTGAGATTTCCGATTTAATATTTTTTGAGAAAGCGATAATTCGTTCCATTACTTTATGTTCGTTAACAAATATCCCGAGTACACTTAAAACAGGTTCTGTAAGAACTTTGAAGGCTTTATCTTCGGCCATATGTAAAGGACGTCCATTTTTTGTTTAAATGTTTTTTGGATTCACACTTTTTTTAATAATACTTTGATGACACTTTTTTCTTTTACGTTTTGATTAATATAGTTCGCATACAAATCGGGATGCACAATTTTCAAATGTCGCTCTAAATTTGCGGAATGCCAATTTAAAACATTGTTGACACAATTTTGTAAATAACACACTGTTTGATTTGATTTGTTTGTACTGAACATATCACGAAGAACAATATTTTTTGGTCTTGGAATTTTTATATTTATTTTCACTCAACGTTTAAAAATGGACTAAATAGCATTTGCGGGGGTTCTTTTGCATATATAGTTTGCAAAAAATGAATTTTCTTAAAAAATTACGCTACCTGGAACTATTCCAAAGGGTTTTCGCGAAATTTTCCGTAAATTATACAATAATCATGTGGTACCTGAATGGTTATAATTTATTACAATACACAAAAAAGGTAAAAACCAATATTGTGGTTTACAATTTCTTAACTCATAATTTTTATGATGTAAAAAAAGGGACAGGTACTTTATGGTTTTGGTGTGCGAGGAATAATATTTCCACCTAGTTCTGACTTTCTAACTTACCAAAACCAAAAACTCCCATAATTCTACCTGTAAACAAACTCTAAAAATATAGCAGACCCAAAGACCGGATGTTGCCTTCAGAGCTAGGTACCAGTCCTTGGGTACCTCAGCGGCAATTCATAATTTGCAAACACACAAAAAAAGCAAAAAGTAATTCTTATTGTGTTGGTGTAGCATTTTATTTTGTAAGATGATGTTAATACTGAAAACAACTTACTTGAAACTGTTCTTCGATGCTTCCTTAACATTGCTAAAATATTGAAAATGAACCACCTGTTTTCACAATACAAATGATACGACTTTTAAAAATAAAAAAAAACTCCTCCATAACCTACAGCCCTATAGCAAACCTTTTGAAAATTGTCAAGATTTTAGATATTCGATGAGAGCGTTTGGTTTAGGCATTCCTAACTTCTTGCATATGTATTTATGACATTTATATGATGACATTTATAGTCCCAATTAAATGAAGATACATATTCATTTATATTTACTTGTATTTCATTTATATATACTCCACAAAAATTAAACTTAATATTTTTAATACCTTATTAACCAAACAAATGTAAGTGTACCCTACCAACACTTTCTAAAGGTACATTATGATGTACTCTACGTGGTTTTTTAATGTACGCGCTGATGTACGCAACCTTTTAGGTTGGGTACGTGGTTGTTACATTACGATGGAGGTTGCGTACCAAACATGTGTTTGACGATCTTTTCGAGTCTCGTTGGGTACACGTACATAAACACTAAAATGGATTTTTAATGTTTGTGTACGTGTACATAAACTTGATATTTTTTTAGTGTTTGCGTACATGTACGGTACCTTATGATAAAGTACTGTTTGTTTCCGAACACTGGTTAAAACAATTGGTTTGTTCCTTGAAAATGGTAAAACCGGCAAAAGTTGTAAACTGCTCCCATATGAATTGTACGGTGTCTGAAGTATCTTTACTACGCTTTTCGAGTAAAAAGCTGTAGAACTTGGAGATTCTTGCACGTAAATGAACAGAGCTAATATGTTGGAATTCTTCGTTAAAAATATACGACAAATAAGAACTTAACCCTGCGTTTATAAATGACAGCACAGTTGAGTTCATGTATTGATTGCCAAAAATCTAAAATTAAAAAAAAATAAAATAAAATTTGTTTTTATTCATGTTTTATTTTTTCAACATATTTCAATTTTTATCTCAATTTTCTGCAAAAATTACAAACATTTGTTACCCTACTGTATATGAATAAATAAAGGAAAGCTGGGAGACAAACGGCAAATGTATGTGTATGCACCCCGCCACACAGCGAAATAAGTTTTATTAAATTATCTGGTCTTAGGTCTAGAGTAATTCTATTAATTTGCAGTAGTGGGAAACTCGATTTAAGAACCACTGTAAAATGGGAAAATTTTTAATGCAAGTTTTAGCGTGTAAATCAGAGTTGTATTAGAAGACAAATATTCTGGTGTAAACTCCTATCTACTGCTTTGTGCCGAATATTTTCGTATATTACGCCATGTTTACATTAGATCTTTTTGTCGGGTTAACCTTATTTATGATGTGATGAATTAACATGCTTTATTGTTGTGTACGCAATGGAATCGACATTTGAAATCCAATAGATTTATTAAATCCGGTTATATGTACACGTAGTAACATCTTCCCAGCAAAAAAAGTTGGAAGTTGTGCAATTGGAGTTATGATTTCACAACATTTTTCGATGTAGTTCAACAGAGTTATGAAAAATGCGATACATTGGTTTTCGTCGTTGGTTTAACCCTGCGTTTACAAATGCCAATATTGGCACGACAATAGCAAAAATACAAACCGCTTTCACAAATACATTTATAAATTTTTAAACATGTATAGGGAAAGGTATGAATGTATTGGTGAAAATGGTTTGTAACTTTGCTATTATCTTGCCAATACTGTCTGTGTGTAAACGCCTAGTAAGTGAAGTTCGTTGGAACTGCAGGGGTGAATTCTGCAGTCAAAGGGGTAACCTTTTAATATTCTCTGGAATGCTACACAGAGATGATCCCCATATACGAGGGGGGGGGGGGGGGGGAATCTTCTTAATCAAAGCAATGAAAAACGGGTTAATATCCTGGAAAGCAGTTACAGAGCGTATTATTACAGCGCGCTTAAAAAGTGGAAAGGTCAATATGACGGTTTTTCTATGTTATGCTCCTACAGAAGACACTTTAAGGATAGAAAAAGGAGATTTCTCTTGCTTATTAAATAGAGTTAAGCGATCTTCCTCGTCGGGACATAGTAAAATTAGAAATATCCAAATTAGCGACGATGACAGCATTGATATTGTTAAAGTAAATCTTTGTTCATAGCAGAATTACAAAGGTAGATGCATTAGCCTATCTGATCGAATTAGAATCGTCAAAAAAGTTGTTGTAAATTGATACGGCTGTTTTTTTTTAAGAATCGAACTAAGGTGAACATTCTAACAAGAACGGTACGAAAAGTACTAAAAGGTACTAAATATCGTACCCTTTGTATTAGGCATGCGGAAAGAGCTAGAATTCTGAAATTTGGAATGAGGTTAACTGAATTCGAACTAAAGGTGTACGGAAAGTACTGAAATCCTGAAATTTGAAATGAGGCTGACTGATGGAGAGTAAGAAAGATGTACCAAAGGGTTTTCGGAAATTCGAACTATATGTATACGAAAAGTAGATTTGTGTACAATTTGGATTTGGGTGAATGGATTGATCTGGAATCTTGAATTTTGGAATTAAGATTACTGTGGATGCAGGATTGATATAGTTTTCGAAATTCATACTTATGGGTATGAAAAGTACTAAATAGGAAGAACAGGGTAACACAGTGGATTTGTTAGGGATGGACCAGCTCCGTTTTAACGATTAATTATCGACCAAAAGTGTCATCTCTAAGAAGAGCGGCTTTTGCTTTTTTTTCTTATTCTTCTTCTCGAAGCATGCTAGATTGTCACGATCCTTTTGTTTCCAATAAATTCAAAGTGTAGACCGCCAGCCCAATAAGTGTTGTTTCATTTCATCCTCATCACACAATTATTTTGCAACACAAAAGTATCTTCATAATACATTTTGTGTTGTTAATTTTTAAAATAATAGTTATTTGTCATCATACCTCAACAAATTCCCGGTTCAAATCCATTTTATGGTTCTGGAACCAAAGACAAGAGTTTTTTTTTTCGAGTTTTTTATTCACCAAGAATCAGTTGTTAAAAACAATAAAAAACAGGAAATTATTTTGAAATAAAAACTATTTACAAAACTCATGGTTTTCATTTCACTCCATCATTGAAAGTTGACATTTCATTTGATGTATTTTACATCTTTCGTCTTTGCCAAATATTTAGCCGCCAATTATAATCACCCACACCGTTCTTCATTGTAATTGACCATAAGTCGTGTTATCCAATCAAAACACAAAAACAAAAGATCCACTTCACTCATTCTTTTATTTCCATTCAAGTGCAATTTATTTCAAATTTTATGTTTTCCTTCAAACCATTTGTTTTGATTTCGTTTGACAGCTTATAACACAAGAAAAACAAATAAATTACATTGTTCATCTTTGTTAAATGCCACTTACACGTTCTTCATTGAAATTATCATAAACACACACTTTATCCACACAAATTTATCCATTTAAATAAGAAAGCCTATCCACTGCACTTTTTTTTTCATTAATTATCTAATAATTTAATTTTCTTTATGCTTTCTTCAAAATCATTACTATTGTTTGTTTTGATTTAGTTTGACAGCGTATAGTCTGTCAACTACCAAGTATTCATTAACATATGTGTGGATGAAATTAGGATAGGTAGCGAAACGTAAAGTACTGCGTATTGTATTCCATTTCATTACATTTCACAAATAATAAAAAATTTGATTGCATGAGTTGCAGTCTTTCCCCAATGGCTCAACTTAATTTATTACCCTCTATTACAGAGAGTAATGCATTTCAAAACGAACTGACAGTGTTGCAAAATTGTACTGATCGCTACCAATATCATGATTTCATCACGGCGAAGGGAATTATCAATTGGCTTCCCACTTTTTGAAATGATGCCTTTTTAGCGAAAACCCGAACTCTTTAAGTGTCTAGTATTCCCATATGAATGAGAATCACACTCACTTTTCGGCTTTTCCCAAGAAACACCAAAATCAAAATATTCTGCAACATGTCAGCACGTATCAACTAAGAATTCATCGAATACTGTGAGTTGAAAAGAACATCGTCACAGTTGCCTGAGAGGTTGTTGTTGGAATTTTGTTTTTAAGAAAGTTCCCTTGCGCGTGCCTCCGCTGTTTTTGGTTTGGTTTGTTTATTGTTGAAGATTCAATCTCATTTGATTGCTTGAGTTGGAGTTTTCCCCCAATGGCTCAACTTAATTTATTACCTTCTATTACAGAGAGTAATGTTTTTCAAAACGAACTGACAGTGCTGCAAAATTTTACTGATCGCTACCAGTATTATGACTTCATCCCGGCGAAGGGAATTATCAATTGGTTTCTCAGTTTTTAAAATGATGCCTTTTTAGCGAAAAACCGAACTCTTTAAGAGTCTAGTATTCCCATATGAATGAGAATCACACTCACTTTTCGGCTTTTCCAAAGAAACACAAAAATCAAAATATTCTGCAACATGTCAGCACGTATCAACTAAGAATTCATCGAATTCTGTGAGTTGAAAAGAACATCACTACAGTTGCCTTTGAGGTTGTTGTTGAAATTTTGTTTTTAACAAAGTTCCCTTGCGCGTGCCTCCTCTGTTTATTGTTTGTTTTGTTAATTGTTGAAGATTCAATCTCATTTGATTGCTTGAGTTGGAGTATTCTCCAATGGCTAAACTTTATTTATTACCCTCTATTACAGAGAGTAATGTTTTTCAAAACGAACTGACAGTGTTGCAAAATTTTACTGATCGCTACCGATATCATGATTTTCATCCCGGCGAAAGGAACTATCAATTGGCTTCTCAGTTTTTGGAATTATGCCTTTTTAGCGAAAAATCGAACCCTTAAGTGTCTAGTATTCCCATATGAATAAGAATCACACTCACTTTTCGGCTTTTGCAAAGAAACACCAAAATCAAAATATTCTGCAGCATGTCAGTACGTATCAACAAAAAATTCATCGAATTCTGTGAGTTGAAAAGAACATCACCACAGTTGCCTGTGAGCTTGTTGTTGGAATTTTGTTTTTAACAAAGTTCCCTTGCGCTTGCCTCCGCTGTTTTTTGTTTATTTTGTTTATTGTTGAAGATTCAATCTCATTTGATTGCTTGAGTTGGAGTATTCCCCCAATGGCTCAACTACATTTATTACCCTCTATTACAGAGAGTAATGTTTTTCAAAACGAGCTGACAGTGTTGCAAAATTTTACTGATCGCTACCAATATCATGATTTCATCCTTACTTACTTACTTAGTTGGCCCATTACAGAACATTTGTTCCATAGACCGAACTAAGAAAAGATCTCCATTCCTCTCTGTTTTTCGCTTGACTTTTTGGAATACCGCGCCTTTTCATTTCTTCATCCACTTGTATGCTCCATCGAAGCTTAGGCCTGCTGATTCTGCATGCACCGCCATGTGTCATGTATACATACGCCTTTTTAGCGGATTCATCATCGCTCATTCTCATGATATGGCCTAGCCAACGCAATCGTTGCATCTCGATACGTTTAACTATATGCATGTCTTTGTATAGCTTATATAGCTCGTGGTTCATACGACGTCGATATTGACCGTCAACGCAAATCGGCCCGTAGATCTTTCGAAGAATTTTCCTCTCAAACACACCAAGCACTGCCTTATCTGCTTGCGCAAGTACCCATGCTTCGGAGCCATACATTAGCACGGGCAGTATCAGCGTTTTGTATAGTGTTATTTTTGTTTGACGAGATGTGGCTTTGTTTTTAGACCATAGTAGCATCTGTTGGCCAATACAATTCTTCTTCTTATTTCACAACTGATGTTGTTTGTTGTGTTTATGGTAGTGCCGAGGTAGACGAAGTCTTTAACTACCTCAAAATTGTAGGTACCAACTTCCACAGTTGGTCCGAGCTCTATGGACGCTTTGCGCGTCGACACCATCAATTTGGTCTTTTCGCCGTTTACCGCCAGACCCACTTTCAGTTACTTCCTTTACTGATCGTCCCATGATGTCTATGTCATCAGCATAGGCAAGTAACATGTGGCTATTGGTGTAAATTGTGCCATTTCTTTTGACATTTGCATCTCGTATTACCTTTTGCAGCAAAATGTTGAATAGGTCACACGAAAGGCTGTCTTCTTGTCTGAAACCTCTTTTGGTACAAAATTCTTCGGAGAGGTTCTTTCCAATTTTAAATGAGGACCTAGTATCAGTTAAAGTCATCTTACAAAGCCGGATGAGCTTTGCGGGGATACCAAATTCAGACATTGCGTGGAATACCTTTGATCGGAGGGGACTGTCGAATGCTGCTTTATAATCGACAAAAAATGTGTCGATCTGCATCTCTTGGGTCTTCTCTAGGATTTGCCGCAGGGTAAATATCTGGTCAATGGTGGACTTGCCAGGTCTAAAGCCACATTGGTATGGTCCAATCATTTCGTTGACCATTGGCTTTAGTCGTTCGCACAATATCCATGACACTATCTTATAGGCAATAGGGAGAAGACTTATACCCCTATAGTTGGAGCATACAGTCTTATCACCTTTCTTGTGGACGGGACATAGGATGCTCAGGTTCAAATCGTCTGGTACGTGTTCTTCCTGCCAGATGGTGCTAATTAGCTGATGCATACACCTTATCAGCGCGTCGTCTCCGGTTTTAAACAGCTCGGCTGGTAAGCCATCGGTTCCTGCTGCTCTATTATTCTTCAGCCGGTTGATTGCTGTTTTTACCTCATCTTGGCCGGGCGGTATACATTCTATACCATCTTCTGGGATTGCATCTGTGGTATCATCGTCTTCGCTACTATTGGATACCAGCAGATTGGAGAAATGTTCCTTCCATATCCTGAGCACGCTATCTGTATCTGTTACCAGATTACCTTGCTGGTCTCTACAGGAGGATGTGCCTGTACCAAAGCCATCTGTTTGATGTTTCACTCTTTGGTAGAATTTTCGGACTTCATTCTGGCTCTTGTACATCTCGATTTTTTTCACACTCCCGCTTTTCCATTTCTCTCTTTTTCCTGCGGAAAAGACGTTTCTCCTCTCTCCTTTTCTCCCTGTATCTCTCTCGTGCGCTACGCGTAGCTACTGATTGTAAAGTAGCTCTATATGCAGCATTTTCTCTTCGGTAGCAGCACGACACTCCTGGTCATACCATGAATTCCTTTGTGGAGGTCTCTGGAATCCAAGTATGGATTTTGCGGCTGTTTGCATGGAGTGGGCAATATGTTGCCATTGTGTTGTTATGTTATCGGGACAAGGAGTGCTCGCGTTAAGCACTTGGGCTAGTTGAGTGGAATATGCTGTGGCTATCTGTTGTGTTTGCAGCCTATCGATGTCCAACTTCCGCGTTGTGTCTGTCCGTGCTTTATTTGCAACGTTTAGACGGGTACGTACCTTTGCTGCAACAAGGTAGTGGTCCGAATCAATGTTTGCGCTTCGGAACGATCGTACATCCAACACGCTGGATGAACGTCTTCCATCTATTACAACATGATCAATTTGATTACTTGTTCTTTGATCTGGAGACAGCCAGGTGCCCTTATGAATATCGAGATGATTAAGTCTGGTACTGCTAACTACCATGTTTTTTGCAGCTGCAAAGCCTATCAGCCTCATACCATTGTCAGATGTTTCACTGTGGAGACTGAATTTCCCGACTGTTGGGACAAAGATATTCTTTCCAATTTTGGCATTAAAATCGCCTAGAATGATTTTAATGTCATGGGCAGGGCAACGGTCATATGTTTCTTCTAAGCGCTCGTAAAATATATCTTTGGTCTGTTCGTCCTTTTCTTCAGTGGGAGCATGAGCGCAAATAAAGCTGTTGTTAAAGAATTTAGCTTTTATTCGAATTGCAGCAAGTCTTTCATTCACTGGGGTGAAGCTGGATACCAGATGTTTTAGTCTCCGACTAACTACGGATCCGCAACCAAACTCATGATTTACGTCATGGCAGCTATAATACAGTGCGTCACCTTTAGGTGTTGTTGTGACGCCTTTCCCAATCCATCGTATTTCGTGTATGGCACTAATATCGGCCTTGTACTTTTCTTTTTTTTATTTATTTATTTATTTATTTATTGAAAACCTACACAACAAGATCAATAGTCTTTTAGTTACAGTGCAGGCTCTAATATGTTATGGTATATCCTTTTAAGTTAAATTAATTAATAATTTTTAATATAATAATACAAATTTAGAAATTAACACATCATATTATGATATTTGAGATTAAACAAAGTGAATAAAAGAAAAAAAAAATAAAAAAAAATAAAATAATGGAAACCAAAATAAGTTAAAAAAAAACAAATAGAAGCATTGTGGCGTTTTTTTATTGGGATAGCGTTTGCAATTTTGTTTTTTCAAAATAGTCTGGCTTAATCCCATTGTTGTTGTTTTAATATTTTAAAACAACTATTTTATTAGTGGAAAAGATTTGGCATTGTTCGCCAAGGGGTAAGGCAGGGAATACTATAGTTTCGATCCACGCCACTGGATCTCATCAGTTCCCTTGTTTCTTGTTTGTGGATATTCTCCACCGAAGTTATTTTTCAATAACTTCTTCAACAGGAAACTTTTTGTACCCAAACATCAATAGTCAGCTCGAAGTATAAAGGTAAGCGAAGAAAAAAGTTCAATGAGAAGTTTTTCCTTGGCAACCTCATACAACTCCGACGAAAGTGTCTGCGAAAACAATTCAAACCTCTTCCACTTGTATGTGTCGTCCAATTTAGACGAATGCACACACCAAAATTTGGTTGGTCTGCTTTACAGCAAAAACAACACACGTCGTGCCAGTGTCTTCAATTTGAAGCATTGTGGCGTTTTTTTATTGGGATAGCGTTTGCAATTTTGTTTTTTCAAAATAGTCTGGCTTAATCCCATTGTTGTTGTTTTAATATTTTAAAACAACTTGGCGAACAATGCCAAATCTTTCCACTAATAAAATAGTTGTTTTAAAATATTAAAACAACAACAATGGGATTAAGCCAGACTATTTTGAAAAAACAAAATTGCAAACGCTATCCCAATAAAAAAACGCCACAATGCTTCAAATTGAAGACACTGGCACGACGTGTGTTGTTTTTGCTGTAAAGCAGACCAACCAAATTTTGGTGTGTGCATTCGTCTAAATTGGACGACACATACAAGTGGAAGAGGTTTGAATTGTTTTCGCAGACACTTTCGTCGGAGTTGTATGAGGTTGCCAAGGAAAAACTTCTCATTGAACTTTTTTCTTCGCTTACCTTTATACTTCGAGCTGACGATTGATGTTTGGGTACAAAAAGTTTCCTGTTGAAGAAGTTATTGAAAAATAACTTCGGTGGAGAATATCCACAAACAAGAAACAAGGGAACTGATGAGATCCAGTGGCGTGGATCGAAACTATAGTATTCCCTCCCTTACCCCTTGGCGAACAATGCCAAATCTTTTCCACTAATAAAATAGTTGTTTTAAAATATTAAAACAACAACAATGGGATTAAGCCAGACTATTTTGAAAAAAACAAAAAAACAAATATATTAATTAAATTAATTAAATAAACAATATCAAATGTGATTAAACAATTCTAAAGTGACGAACTATTTTTGTTTTGAAAGTTGATGCATTGCTGATATTCTGAAGGTCGTGTGGAAGTGCATTCCAAAGGCGAATAGTGTGAACAAAGAAATGGCGTTCAGAAACAAGACTTTGCACTCTAAAGGGGACCAATCCTCTGCCTCTATTAGATTGATTAAACCTTAGTTTGTGGTAAAGGAATTTAGGTTTTTGCCTCACAATAAGGTTATGCATAAATAGCAAACATCTAATATTAAGGAGTGTGTTGAAGTTGTAGCCGTACAGGGAGTATCTAAATTGAGACACATGATCTGTCCCTTTTAATCCATGTACATACCTTATAACATTATTAAAAGCTACGTTCAGTCTACGTTGACATCGTGAATCGTAACTGGCAAATAACTCACATCCGTAAATAACTAAAGGGATAAGGTAAGTTTTTGCAATTAGTACACGTATTTTTTGTGGAGTAAACGAATGAGTGGCCCACAAGCACCGCAGTTTTGCATATGTTTGGCCGACTGCGATATTTACATGATTCGTCCAAGTCAAAGAGCTGTTAAACACAACACCAAGATTTTTTGCATTTGATACAATTTCAATTTTTCGGTTATTAATAAAGATGTCAGGGATATTGTAAGAGAAATGCTTATTTTTGTGTATGACTAAACATTTCGACTTTTGAGGATTCAACATCAAACCATTAGCCGTAGCCCATCTGTAAACACTAGAAAGGTCTTGGTTAATTTTTGTAGTGCATTCACCTATATTATCAATGGAGCAGGAAACATATAACTGAACATCATCGGCGTACATGAGGATCTTACAATGAACTAGTTGGCTCGGAAGGTCATTAGAATACATCGAAAAAAGTAAAGGACCCAAAATAGAGCCTTGTGGAACTCCTTTAGGTATGAGTAAGGGATTTGATCTCATATTTCCAACGTACACTGATTGTTGCCGGTTATAGTGGTACGACTTGATTAATTTTGTAGCTGTTACGTTAAACTTAAAGAACCTATGAAGCTTGAAACATAAGTTCTCGTGGTCGACAGAGTCGAAAGCTTTTGAATGATCAAGAAGCACAAGAAAACTGACGTTATTGTCATCTATATCACTTCTGATGGATTCGGAGACTTCAACTAACGAACTAACACAACTGTGATCTGCACGAAAACCAGTTTGCCTGTCTGATAGCAGCGACTCATTACTTAGGTATTCAGATATTTGTTTATGTAGAATTTTCTCAAATACTTTTGATACATAGCTTAGGATAGAAATTGGACGAAATTCTCCAATAGACTTTGGGATTGGGATAATTTTGGCGTATTTCCAGATAGTGGGGTAGATACTAGAAGTCAAAAAAGAGTTGAAAAGGTATGTAAAATATGGTAGGAGTTCAGGGAGGATTATGCGTATAAATTTTAGGTCGATTTCATCGAAACCTACAGCATTTGATTTTACTAATGAAAAACTATTAAATACTTCCTCATTGCTTACACATCTGAACTCGAAACCGCCATCCGAACACAAGTTATCTGAATACCCTTCGTAATTACCATAGAATGCCGTGTCCGTAGGTATGGTTGGTATATTTACGAACGATTTATTAAGGTCATCAACATCTCCATGATATAATATATATATATAATTGTTCCACAACATCCCATAGGGACAAGGGAGACTTCTCTCATATCAATGAGTGCACCCCGATTCATATTAGCTCAATGATATGGGACCTACAGTTTATCGCCGAGTCCGAACGGCGTGTCTAAGACACCACTTTTGTAGAGAAGTTTTACATGGCTGAAATACTCAGGAAATGTCGCCAACATTACTGAGGGGTATTTTGCCACCGTTGAAAAGTGTTGTGATGTTGCCTGACCGGGGAATCGAACCCACGACCTTATGTGTGCAAGGCGGGTGTGCATACCATTGCACCACGGTGGCACCCATGATACGGAGCATTAAAGTTTGGTTTCCCAATACCAATATCTTGAATAGCCTTCCATGTCCTTTTTGAATCTATTGCGGACATAAATTTTGATGAGTAATGTCTGAATTTTGCTGCTTTTATTGCACTATTGACCTTACTTCTGGACGTACGAAATTCATGATGAAGTTCAGGCGTTCTAAAACGTTTCCAACATGAGTATGCAAGATCTCTTTTTTTAATGAATGTTTTGATTGTGCTATTAAACCAAGGTTTGAAGTTTGAAATTACTTTTTTATTTTTTAAAGGGACAGTTGCGTTGTATAATAGTGTGATATTGCCTTGAAGAAAATTAACTTGTTCATCAACAAGGCTTAGAGCGTAGATTTCATTCCAGTTCACGCGTGCGATCTTATCATTTAGTTCGTTATAGTTTAAATTTCTGAAATCTCGAAAATAAATTTTCTCCAGAACTTCTTCTTCCGCAATGAAATTGTATGTTAAGAAAATAATGTCATGTTTAGAGAAGCAAGGTCCGGAGATTTGGTCATAGAGTAATGTGTTAAGCGGATTATTTACAAAGAACAAATCTAATAGCGTGTTGCTTGTTGCCGAGAAATGATTTGGACTAGTAACATATACAATTGAAAGGCCTAAAGTTTGCATTGCATTCGTCAGCGAAGAGTCTACTAAAATATTGGAGTTGAAATCACCAGCTATAATAACATCGTCATAGCCCATCGATACAGAATCAACAACATTGTATATATGTTCTATATTGATGTTATTGTTAGGTCTGTAGATACAGCCAAGAAGTATTTTGTTTGTGTTGGAAGCAATTTCAACAAAAATATGTTCAGTGAGGTCCCCAGGATTATTTTTGCTTCGAAATTTAGCTTTAAGAGTGCTTTTAAGAAATATGGCAACACATCCCCCTCTACGTACTCGATCTGATCTGAAAACACTGTATCCTGTTAATTTTATGAGGTTGTCAGGAATATCGGAGCAAAGCCATGTTTCTGATATGCATATTATATCTATATCCGAGTTTTCAAATATGTATCTAAGCTCGTCCAGTTTATTAACAATACTTTGAGAGTTCAAATGACAAATTTTAAGGCCGTTTCTTTGTTTTGCTATAATTTGCACTAAATTTCTGGTCACGTCTTTGGAATATCTATCAACGCTACCCATTTGAGACATTTAAAAATATGAAAAAATAAGTGTGATCAGCACCAGCAATGCATAAATAAATTTTATTCCGCATCAATGTTAGACATCGAAGTTTAAAATATAATGTCAATAAATATATAATAATGAAAATAGCATAAGAATTGAAAATAATCAAGATATAAAAGAACTTTAGGTTACAAATTATCATAAGTTTTACGACTAATAATAAGGCCTCACAGTTAGTTCCGAGGTTCCGCGACGCTTTTCTAGGGGAGGGTTACTAACCCGACGCCCAAACCTAAGTTTTTAACGTTCTTATGGGTGAACGCGCGGCACATTTTAGCTCACTACTTTTAACGGGTGTTAAAGGCAGTTCCCCAGGTGACACCACGGGGAGGTCAGTGTCCACTTGAGATGAAAGAGGGACCAAGATAAATCCTGGGCTTTGCCATGTTAAAGCCGGTCAAGGCCGTTGCTTGGTATCATTCATCCCCTACGTCACCCATGATTTCATCCCGGCGAAGGGAATTATCAATTGGCTTTTCATTTTTTTAAATGATGCCTTTTTAGCGAAAAACCGAACTCTTTAAGTGTCTAGTATTCCCATATGAATGAGAATCACACTAATTTTTCGGCTTTTCCAAAGAAACAACAAAATCAAAATATTCTGCAACATGTCAGCACGTATCAACTAAGAATTCATCGAATTCTGTGAGTTAAAAAGAACATCACCACAGTTGCCTGTGAGGTTGTTGTTGGAATTTTGTTTTTAACAAAGTTTCCTTGCGCGTTTCTCCGCTGTTTTTGTTTGTTTTGTTTATTGTTGAAGATTCAATCTCATTTGATTGCTTGAGTTGGAGTATTCCCCCAATGGCTCAACTTCATTTATTGCCCTCTATTACAGAGAGTAATGTTTTTCAAAACTAACTGACAGTGTTGCAAAATTTTACTGATCGCTACCAATATCATGATTTCATCCCGGGGAAGGGAATTATCAATTGGCTTCTCAGTGTTTGGAATGATGCCTTTTTAGCGAAGAACCGAAATCTTTAAGTGTCTAGTATACCCATATGAATGAGAAGCACACTCACTTTTCGGCTTTTCCAAAGTAACACCAAAATCACTGTCAGTTCGTTTTGAAAAACATTACTTTCTGTAATAGACGGTGTTTATAAATGTGTAAATTTTGCTCGCCACTGTCGATTGGAGTTAGCGGTGACTGCGGCAAAAATTAGAAAATATGTAAAACATAACAAGTGTAAACAATGTAAATAATTTTTTTTTTATTTGCAAACTTTATTAATTAATAATTCACCAACACTACTACGCAGTCACCGGTAAATTCCAACCGATTGGAAGTAAATAAACATAAAGTGGATTTGTAAATCGGTTAGCTAAGCTGATGCAAATTATTGCATCGGCCAGTTCTTTTTATAACCGCGAACGCGTAAGTTTAAAGTTTGCCCCCAGTGACAAGTGCAAAAACATTAAACAGAAAGTTAAAAACATTAGTGAACATTAACAAATTAACTATTACAGAGCACTGAACTTTTTATACAACATAAAAATCACACTTTTAAAATTTAAACATAAAGTTGCAAGGAGCAACAAAAATATTAAACACAAAATCAACATATAGAAACTAAAGTGAATTTACACAAACGAAATATACATTGAATTTATAAACATAAAGAAGCAACACAAAATACCACAAAGTACAAAATAAGTTAAAGTACAAAACACAAAAATATTGTTAAAACCTAAATTTACCTAATTAAAACTACTTTCAAACTACAATTTACTAGTTAAAACTTACAAGCTAAAAATAAGTTAAACAAAAACAATTACATAAATACTTACCTTGAATTCCCTAAAATTGGCCTATTCGTTTTACCCAAAAGCTAGGACAATTTTAGGTACATTTACCTAAAATTGTCCTAAAACTTACTTGCGAAAATTACCTATTTAAAATCACCTAAAAATTGCCTAAACATTATCTACTTAAAACCCTAAAGAATTGTGAATAAAAATTTGTAGTTATTGCCTACTTAAAACTAAAAAAACCTACATTAAATTTGCTACTTAACCTAAATTGTAAATAAAAATAAACACCTTGAATTTAAAACGAAAAACAACAACTCTTATTATTGCAAAAAGGCATACAAAAGGTAAGCTGCGAAACATTTGATCTTCAGTGCCGGATAAAAGTGACGTTTTTTAAATAACTAAAAACACAAAAAAAGTACAAAAAGTACAAAAGTGCGGTCAAATTACAAAAAATACAGAAGAAACAGTGAGTGGACGAAAAAGTGGCAAAATATATATAAATACATACATACAAAAAGTGTGGTTAAATTACAAAAAACATACATGAAACAGTGAGTGACAAACAAAAAAAAATCCATATTATTTACAAGAAAAAAAGAAGCATTTACAACAAACATAAAATCCGTGAGTACATACACACATAAAAAATGTACAAGATCGGCATAGAAAAAGAAGAAAAAAGATTAAATAGTGGTTCCCTTCAGTGAAAAAAAATTGAACCCTTATAACACAAAAGGGAACGAAGAAAATAACTACGTTTACAAAAGAAAAGGGAACAAAGAGAATTACAGTGAAACACAAAAGTGAGGAAATACAGTGCGCCACAAAATTTTTCATACAAAAATTAAAAATTATAAAAATTAAATTATTAACAAAAAGTGAACAAAAAGCAATGAAAAAAACAGTGCACAGTGGTACAGACGACAAAAATAGAACAGTGGTTCACAGTGGAAAAATACACAAATAAAAAATTACAATAAATACCAATTTTTACATACACAAAACAAATTAACGTTGCACAGTGGTACGAACATAACACAGTGGTACGAAATACAAAAAATTTAGAAAAATTTAAATATACAAATTTACACAAAATAATACAAAAAGTTAGCATACATAATCATACAGACAAAATAGACGTTATATAAAGTGCACAGGGTAGGAAACAACAAAAAAATCGAAAACCGCAAAAATACAAAAAGACATTTTTAAACAAAAAACTACACCAAACAACACTAAAACATCACAACACCAAGAAACGACCAAATTCAACGTCAAAGTGAGTACTTGTGGAAGTTTTTTTTACCAAAGGCATATTTGGAGCAGGCAAATCGTTAATATTTTGTCCTGACCCATATATGACACACCTTTGACCCTCGTTTTGGAACCTGCTTATTGCCCCACAGACATTTTTTTGCGCAATTTTTGGGAATTCTAACATAAAATTGGCAAAAAATTGGATTTGGGAGCCATTTTGTCGGACGGACAGACTTGGAAAGACCTATTTTTTGCTGAACGTGGAGTTCGGCTAAATACATAGACGCCGTATTTTTTGAATATATAAAATCTTTACATACAAATAAATTTGGAAAGTCGGCGTCCCTAGAAAAATACATAACCGCCATATTTTTTTTGTGTGGAAGTTTAGGAAAATACATAACCGCCATACTTTTACATACACAAGATTCGTCATATACAAATAACTTGGGAAAGTTGGCGTCACTACGAATTCATAAACCGCATATTTAATTAGTACATACAAATATTGGAAAAACCTAGAATATTCTACGAAAATATGGAAGACGACAGAAACTCAAGCAGCTATAATTAAATCAAACTTTTTTGGATTTTTTTATATTTTTGGCGGACAGACATATCATTATTTACTACCCTAAAAATATTTTTTGATTTTTTTGGCAAAAATACTTTACTTCTGAAACAAAACTTGAGCAACAAAAAATAAATTACGTCTGGTGGACAGACACAGCGATTACATACCCATACTTAACCTACAAACTTCTATTTGGAATTTTTTTTGAAATAAGTTTCGTCTGTTGGAAAGATACAGAGATTATTACACAAAAAGATATTTCTGTGATTTATTGCAAAAATATCTTGCTGGTATAAATTTGTTTTGAATAACCACTTTGTGGTAAACTATACTTTTTTCTTGAATTTTGCGTAATTTTTAATAATTTGGAGACCTGTTGGTATTCCACGTTGCATTTTTGACCCAAAATACCGTCGTCTACTGCAATTTGTTTGCCTTGTTGAACAAACTTTTAACGTTTACTTAGAATATTTGCCGATATAGACAAATATTCTGACTCTACTCTAAATAAAACATATTTTTGGAAAAAAACATATCGAAAAGCCATAAAATACTCCTAGTAAAGGACACTCAACAAGAGATTTTATGCAATTTTGGAATATTCGGATTTACAAATCGTTGATATTCGTCGTTTGGACTTTTACGGCAACCCAGCAAACATTTTTGACATTGGATTAAATCTCGTTTGGTGGACGGATGAAGCACTTTCCTGGATCTTTTTTTCAATTTCGCTAACATTTTTGATTTGGATTTGGACATTTATTCGTTTTTCATTCGAATGTTTTTCGCGTGATTGATTTTTTCTTCGTTTATAATTGGATCAAGCTTCTCTCGTTTGACTTTTCGCTCACCCAAAAATATTTGCAAACGTTTTAAAAACGTATTTTGCGAAAAATTTAAGATTTTCTCCAGACAATGGATTGAGAAATTGCATAACAGTTTAACGGTGACCAGAACTAAGAAGATATTTTTGATTTTCTTCAAATATTTTCAAGGTTTTGCGTAGTTTTGGAAAATTGACCCACTAGTTCGTTGTCAGCTATTTCAAAGAGAAAACTTTCTTACTTTTGAGAATCAAAAAGATAAGAAAAGTTCAAATCTTGATAAAAGTAAGTCCTTCTCGTTGGGCTTCTTTCGCATTTTGGAAAACAAACAAAATTTTTGAAAATTTATACGCACAAAAGGAAGATGGACAAGATATTATGCGATAGATACGCGAACAGCGTCAACGACCTGTTGGATTATATTTCAATTTTTTCAATCACCAACCCAGAGGATACGGCGGACACGTTAGAAACAACCCGTATGGAGTTAGATTCACATTGGAGTTTAGTCAAGAGAGCGTATGTTTAATGCCGAGAACATAAACCAGAGGAAGGAGGAAAAGATATTGACAAAAATAAATTAAGGAAAAATTATATGGAGGCGATGGACGCGTACAAAAAGGCGTTAAGTGCCATTAATATACAATTGCAAAGCGTTCGTGATAAACGGATGTTGGAACAAACAAAAAGAGAATCGTTAGAGACCCAACAAGGAACGGAAAAGGAGTTTACTGGTGTATCTCGCTTACCACCATGCGATACGGAGACCTTTAAAGGAGGATATCAAAACTAAGCAACGTAGAAAAGTTATTTCACTTGAAGCAGAAGACCGCTGGGGAAGCAAAGAAAATTATTTGTCACGTACCACTAACCAATGATGGATTTGAGCTTGCATGGAAAAATCTTACTGGTCGCTACGAGAATAAACGGATGCAAGTAAATGAGGAAATAAAGACACTTTTTAATCTGTCTGGAGTTTCTGCTGACTCAAGTCACTCAATACAAAAACTACAAAGAACTGTCAATAGCTGCGTACAAACATTGGAATTATTGGAAGTTGATGTTAAGGGATGGGATCCCCTTCTAATATACATTTGTGCTTCAAAATTGCCGAGAAATTTTTTGGAGGAATTCGAGAACTCACTCAACAATTGCAAAATTCTACCGAAATGGGAACAATTTGACAATTTCTTAACCAACAAGTTCAAAACGATGGAATCAGTTGGAAATATAAAACCATCAACTTCAAAATTCAATCAGCAGAAACAAACTACTTACAACAAACCTAGATTTTTGAACACATTTCAAGCAAATGTTACAAGGAATACAAATAATTCTAGAGGAAGACCCAATTCTAGTCATAATTTACAACAGAATAGAACTCAAAATACTACACAAGTTGCCCAAACCTGCCAAGTTTGCAGATCTAAACATTTTATACGAGATTGTACGGAATTTCAAAATAAGAGCGTAAACGATAGAATTCATATCGTCAAGACATCTCATTTATGCTACAACTGCTTGTCATCTAACCATGGTGTAAAGGATTGTAAGGGTCGTTTTGGATGTCGAACCTGCACGATGAGACATAACACTTTGTTACATAAGGGAACGGGAACCCAATCTTCAAATACATGCCTAGCTCGAGTGGAGGCACAACCTAGAAACAGTGCCGCCGCTCATACACCACAAATACAGTCCACACAAAACCTAGAACCAGCTACAGTTACAACTTTGACCCTTCAGGAAAAGCAAATTAGTCAGCAACAATCTGGAGGTACACTACTCTTTACTGCCATGGTACAAATAGAAACCAAGGGACAACTTGGAAACCAAGGACAGACTTGGAAATTAGTGGAAACGACCTATCTTTTGCTGAACGTGGAGTTCGGCTAAATACATAGACGCAGTATTTTTTGAATATATAAAATCTTTACATACAAATAAATTTGGAAAGTCGGCGTCCCTAGAAAAATACATAACCGCCATATTTTTTTTGTGTGGAAGTTTAGGAAAATACATAACCTCCATATTTTTACATACACAAGATTCGTCATATACAAATAACTTGGGAAAGTTGGCGTCACTACGAATACATAAACCGCATATTTAATTAGTACATACAAATATTGGAAAAACATAACGCCATATTTCAAAACAATACATAGCGAATTAAATAGCTAGGTCTGGTGGACAGACAAATGCTTGTGCAATAAATCTTAGCCTAGAATATTCTACGAAAATATGGAAGACGACAGAAACTCAAGCAGCTAAAATTAAATCAAACTTTTTTGGATTTTTTATATTTTTGGCGGACAGACATATCATTATTTACTACCCTAAAAATATTTTTTGATTTTTTTGGCAAAAATACTTTACTTCTGAAACAAAACTTGAGCAACAATCTTAACCTAGAAAACATTTTTGAAAAAAATAAATCACGTCTGGTGGACAGACACAGCGATTACATA
Organism: Musca autumnalis; assembly: GCF_047663935.1. Taxonomy (NCBI): domain Eukaryota; kingdom Metazoa; phylum Arthropoda; class Insecta; order Diptera; family Muscidae; genus Musca; species Musca autumnalis. The sequence continues at coordinate 31,156 of NW_027412352.1, forward strand.
CCCATACTTAACCTACAAACTTCTATTTGGATTTTTTTTTTTGAAATAAGTTTCGTCTGTTGGAAAGATACAGAGATTATTACACAAAAAGATATTTCTGTGATTTATTGCAGAAATATCTTGCTGGTATAAATTTGTTTTGAATAACCACTTTGTGGTAAACTATACTTTTTTCTTGAATTTTGCGTAATTTTTAATAATTTGGAGACCTGTTGGTATTCCACGTTGCATTTTTGACCCAAAATACCGTCGTCTACTGCAATTTGTTTGCCTTGTTGAACAAACTTTTAACGTTTACTTAGAATATTTGCCGATATAGACAAATATTCTGACTCTACTCTAAATAAAACATATTTCTGGAAAAAAAACATATCGAAAAGCCATAAAATCCTCCTAGTAAAGGACACTCAACAAGAGACTTTATGCAATTTTGGAATATTCGGATTTACAAATCGTTGATATTCGTCGTTTGGACTTTTACGGCAACCCAGCAAACATTTTTGACATTGGATTAAATCTCGTTTGGTGGACGGATGAAGCAGCTAATCACTTTTCCTGGATCTTTTTTTCAATTTCGCTAACATTTTTTGATTTGGATTTGGACTTTTATTCGTTTTTTCATTCGAGTGTTTTTCGCGTGATTGATTTTTTCTTCGTTTATAATTGGATCAAGCTTCTCTCGTTTGACTTTTCGCTCACCCAAAAATATTTGCAAACGTTTTAAAAACGTATTTTGCGAAAAATTTAAGATTTTCTCCAGACAATGGATTGAGAAATTGCATAACAGTTTAACGGTGACCAGAACTAAGAAGATATTTTTGATTTTCTTCAAATATTTTCAAGGTTTTGCGTAGTTTTGGAAAATTGACCCACTAGTTCGTTGTCAGCTATTTCAAAGAGAAAACTTTCTTACTTTTGAGAATCAAAAAGATAAGAAAAGTTCAAATCTTGATCAAAGTAAGTCCTTCTCGTTGGGCTTCTTTTGCATTTTGGAAAACAAACAAAATTTTTGAAAATTTATACGCACAAAAGGAAGATGGACAAGATATTATGCGATAGATACGCGAACAGCGTCAACAACCTGTTGGACTATATTTCAATTTTTTCCAATCACCAACCCAGAGGATACGGCGGAAACGTTAGAAACAACCCGTATGGAGTTAGATTCACATTGGAGTTTAGTCAAGAGAGCGTATGTTTAATGCCAAGAACATAAACCAGAGGAAGGAGGAAAAGATATTGACAAAAATAAATTAAGGAAAAATTATATGGAGGCGATGGACGCGTACAAAAAGGCGTTAAGTGCCATTAATATACAATTGCAAAGCGTTCGTGATAAACGGATGTTGGAACAAACAAAAAGAGAATCGTTAGAGACCCAACAAGGAAAGGAAAAGGAGTTTACTGGTGTATCTCGCTTACCACCATGCGATACGGAGACCTTTAAAGGAGGATATCAAAACTAAGCAACGTAGAAAAGTTATTTCACTTGAAGCAGAAGACCGCTGGGGAAGCAAAGAAAATTATTTGTCACGTACCACTAACCAATGATGGATTTGAGCTTGCATGGAAAAATCTTACTGATCGCTACGAGAATAAACGGATGCAAGTAAATGAGGAAATAAAGACACTTTTTAATCTGTCTGGAGTTTCTGCTGACTCAAGTCACTCAATACAAAAACTACAAAGAACTGTCAATAGCTGCGTACAAACATTGGAATTATTGGAAGTTGATGTTAAGGGATGGGATCCCCTTCTAATATACATTTGTGCTTCAAAATTGCCGAGAAATTTTTTGGAGGAATTCGAGAACTCACTCAACAATTGCAAAATTCTACCGAAATGGGAACAATTTGACAATTTCTTAACCAACAAGTTCAAAACGATGGAATCAGTTGGAAATATAAAACCATCAACTTCAAAATTCAATCAGCAGAAACAACCTACTTACAACAAACCTAGATTTTTGAACACATTTCAAGCAAATGTTACAAGGAATACAAATAATTCTAGAGGAAGACCCAATTCTAGTCATAATTTACAACAGAATAGAACTCAAAATACTACACAAGTTGCCCAAACCTGCCAAGTTTGCAGATCTAAACATTTTATACGAGATTGTGCGGAATTTCAAAAGAAGAGCGTAAACGATAGAATTCATATCGTCAAGACCTCTCATTTATGCTACAACTGCTTGTCATCTAACCATGGTGTAAAGGATTGTAAGGGTCGTTTTGGATGTCGAACCTGCACGATGAGACATAACACTTTGTTACATAAGGGAACGGAAACCCAATCTTCAAATACATGCCTAGCTCGAGTGGAGGCACAACCTAGAAACAGTGCCGCCGCTCATACACCACAAATACAGTCCACACAAAACCTAGAACCAGCTACAGTTACAACTTTGACCCTTCAGGAAAAGCAAATTAGTCAGCAACAATCTGGAGGTACACTACTCTTTACTGCCATGGTACAAATAGAAACCAAGGGACAACTTTACGATGCCAGAGCACTCATTGATTCTGGATCACAATCCACATTTATTTCGGAAAGACTTAAAAATTTGCTGAAATTACCAACAAAGAGCAATTTAGTTCATGTCACTGGATTAAATCAATTTGTTTCGGAGACTTCAACGATATCTTGCCTGTTCACATTGAGATCCAAGTTCGACCCTAGTTTTAAACTGGATGTTTGGGCTCCAGTTTTAAAAACTCTACCATCAAATCTACCACCACAAAACTTAGATAAATCACAACTTCGAGACAAAACAGCATTGGAGCTTGCAGACCCGAAATTTTACATCAGTCAACCTATTGATTTACTCATCGGTATGGACATAGGACCGTTGATATTTACACTTGGAATTCCCATGAAAATGTTTGGATCAATTCTAACTCAAAGAACTAAATTTGGATGGATTATTGGAGGACCCATTCCTGGAAATGCTATCAAACGAAAACAAATTGCTTTGCTGAATACAACTTCAATTGAGAAAATACTTACACGTTTTTGGGAGGTGGAAGAGACCCCTAAAAAAGTTTTACGGTCAGAAGAAGACCAATTTTGCGAAACGAATTTCATTGATAGAACAATACGAAACAAGGATTGTGACTCTCCCATTAAAAAATGCGAGGAATTGGGAAATTCCCGGAACATTGCCTTAGCACAGTTCTATAGAATGGAACGGAAACTTATGAGAACACCAGATATTAAGGAACAATACGATAAATCGATACTCGAGTACCTCGAACATGGCCATATGCGGAAAATAAACCCAAATGAAATTAACAATATGCCAAATTATTACCTGCCACATCACGCAGTAATAAAACCTGATCGTATTACAACGAAACTTAGAGTCGTATTCAACGCTTCGTGCCCATCATCAAATAAAACAAGTCTCAACGACATATTATTTCCTGGGCCCATACTACAACAGGACTTAGTACTACAAATTTTGAAATGGAGATTTTTCAAATACGCTTTTAACGCCGACATCACTAAGATGTATCGGCAAATACATTTGGACCCAAAGCAAACAATATACCACAGGATTTTATTCAAAAATCACCTGCAGACCCTGTAGAGGATTTTAAGCTGTTAACAGTAACTTTTGGAGTAAACTGCGCGCCATTTTTAGCATTGAGGACACTCATTAAGTTAGCAGAGGATATTAAAGACCTGCACCCGACAGCAGCAGATATAATATTAAACAATCTATACGTTGATGATGTATTGGCTGGCGGTCATACATTAGAACAAGCGATCACGGCCAGAAAGGAATTGGTCTCAGCTTTGGACTCTGCTGGTTTTACCCTCATGAAATGGGCCTCAAATGATCATAATGTTATTAAAGATACTCCGGAGGAAAAGTTACTGCCACTGAATTGGTTGGATATTTCTGAGGATGCTTCCACAAAAACACTGGGTATTTGATGGAATATTTCTGGAGACTTCTTCTCTTTTACGCCACCACAAATCAAGACAAATATACAAAACGAGAAGTTTTATCAACCATAGCGAAATTGTTTGACCCTTGTGGATGGCTGGCGCCAGTGGTAGTAGTAGCGAAGCTTATTATGCAGCAAATCTGGCTGGATAAAATCGATTGCGATGACCCACTATAACCAGTGACTCATATGAACTGGAAAAACTTCCCCTCAAATAGCCAAAAGATTGAAAATCTCAAGGTTCCAAGATGGATACAATTCACATTAGATGGCTCTGTAGAAATTCATGGCTTTTGTGACGCTTCGGAAAGCGCATATGGAGCAGCGATTTACGTCCGAATCGAACATACGGATCATAGTACCCACACCTTCTTGTTAGCCGCCAAGACCCGAGTAGCTCCGATTAAGAAGCTTTCTATTCCTCGACTTGAACTCTGCTGTGCGGTTCTGCTGTCCAAACTGGCAGTTTCCATAACGAACAATTTACAAATATCCCACTTTTCGACCCAATTTTGGACAGATTCCACAATTGTTTTGGCTTGGCTGAAAAAGCCTCCTTGTCATTGGAGCACATTCGTGGGAAATAGAGTATCGGAGATTTCTGAGAGCGTTGGCCAAGAGAATTGGAGACATGTTGACTCGGAGGACAATCCAGCTGATTTAGCAAGTCGAGGATGTTCGCCTGTCGACTTGAAGCCTCAAGACCTCTGGTGGCATGGACCTCAGTGGCTCAAAATGCCTAATGACAGATGACCATCGAACCAAATTCTAAGCGACACAAATTTAGAAGCCAAAGCTGTTAGAATCCTAACGCTTTTTAATGAAAAGGATGACCCTCTACAGAACTTCTCATCGCTAGCAAAAGTTTACAGATCATATGCATATGCCTTACGTTTCTGGAAAAACTCCGGATCAAACCGACAACAACATAGAATATTATCAACGGAGCTTTCAGCTGCCGAAATTCAAGATGGAAAACGAGCAAGCATAATACAGACTCAAAGGTTCTTCTATTTGAATGAGTATGAATCATTGGAGAAAAAGACTCGGATTTCATCAACAAGTTCGCTTTTGACCTTAAATCCGTTTTTAGACTCGAAAGCAATATTGAGAGCCAATGGAAGATTGGTACAATCTACAGCACTTACATACAATGAGCGCCATCCAATAATTCTGCCACACGGAGCCGTTTTTAGTCAGTTATTGGTCGACTTTGTTCACAAACTCACGTTACATGGTGGAAATCAGTTGATGACCCGAATAATAAGTTCCGAATTCTGGATATTTAGATTGAAATCGTTGGTCAAAAAGACACTTCGGAATTGTAAAACATGCATAATACATAAAAAAGGACCCAGGAACAAATAATGGCCTCTCTTCCGCCTGAACGTACATTTTATCTAGACCTTTCACGTGTAGATTTCGCAGGACCTTTTAACATTAAAAGTTATCCTGGAAGAGCTTGCTTTATCACAAAAGGTTATGTGTGCCTTTTTATTTGTTTTGCTACAAAGGCAATACATTTAGAGCCTACAAGCGACCTTTCGACCCATGCATTTCTCGCTGCCTTTTCAAGATTCGTTAGTAGGCGAGGTTGCCCTTCCTGCGTTTATTCGAATAATGGAACAAATTTCGTTGGCGCAGTTGATCTGATAAAAAGAGATAGAATTGCGCTCATGAAAAGCTTACAAACAACTACGGTTGAAAGCAATTTTTACCAAAATCTTAACTGGAAGTTCATCCCACCTGGTGCGCCACACATGGGCGGCTTGTGGGAAGCGTTAAGTCTTTTAAGCTACATTTAAAGAAAAGTTTACCAAAAATGAATTTTACATTTGAGGAATTCACAACAATTTTAGCCCGAATTGAGGTCTGTCTCAATTCGCGACCTTTAAGTCCAGCTAGCGACGACCCTGATGATTTTTCACCCCTGACTCCGGGTCATTTTCTTATGGAACTTATAGGAACTTCTATTCTTGCTCCAGCGGAGCCTGATGTCTCAGACACAGACATCAGTTTAGTAAATCGTTGGAAACGACTTAGAGTCATTTCTCAATATTTTTGCAATCGATGGAAGTTAGAATATTTGCACGAACTCCATCGACTAACAAAATGGAAATATGAAAAGGAAAACGTTAAAAAGGGGGATCTAGTTGTTATTAAGGATGACAGACTCGCTCCCAATGAGTGGAAGATGGGACGGATTTTAAGAACATATTAGGGCACGGATCAGAATACTCGAGTAGTGGACGTACGGACTTCAGGAGGCAATATAAGCAGACCCATTA
>NW_027412353.1:0-37165 GCF_047663935.1 Musca autumnalis
GTAAATATCTATTTAGCAATATCTACATAGCAATCACGTTGAGTCAAAGTAAATCACAAATACACTGTTGTATACATAAACCAAACATTTGTTTAACAGCTTGGAATATGAATTGTGTGGGCTGCTAAGTACCCTTACAACATAACAGCGTTTTGTGTTATTTTTCCCACATACCAAATTGTGCTTAGGGTCATCATTCAATACTTCAATGGGTGGAGGTGCGATGGCGGTATATCCGTCTTTCTATGACAGGAAATTACAACTCCTAGTAATTACCAAGAACTGATTTGATTTGAATAATTAACTTGTCATTACTTTTAATATTACTTCCTTCTACGTTTTAAATTACCCCCTTTAACAACAGGAAATGCTAATTTCATATTGAATGCTGTCATTAACACTTTACTTCCCATGGATACAAGACAAACTTAACGAATTTATTTGATTTTTGAGAAGATATAAGTATCTACAAGGTGGCGCAAAAGTAATCCTCCTATCAGAAAATGCTATAAATTTTGCGATTGGCCCATAATGTCAGTTCTGTTTTTGACATTTGTGTAGTAAACACATGCGAAATACCGTTAATAAACAATGTTACGCTACACTGCTCCAGAACGCGGAATATTGGTGACTATTTATGATTTTTCATCATGATGATTCATTATTTCATTATGATTATATTTCATCAGACTTCTTTTTGTGGGGCTTTTTGAAGTCGCGGGTTTATGTCAACAAGCCTCAGAACTCTTTCAGCTCTTAAAGACAATATCCGTCAATAATGTGAGGACCTATCGCCGGAAGTTTTGGCCAAAGTGATAGAAAATGCCATAAAAAGGCTCAAATGACAATAAACTGTGGCGGCGGCCATTTATCTGACATCATATTCTCGACTTGACGCAAAAAAAAAAAAAAAAAAATAAAAAAGACCAAATAAAAATAAACCAGAAGAAGAATCAAAGTTTTTCATTTTTTTTTTTTAATTACACCAAAAAACATCGGCAGTTTACTTTTGCGCCACCTTGTATATAAAAAATGTGTGTTTGTCTAACAAACATTATGAACTCAGACAGATTTTACTGAAATTTTCAGAGTAGTTCGCGAAAATTTCGCGCTGATTTGGAGATATAGCATCAGAAGTGGGGTGTACGTATGTACTATATCTAGATGTAATCTGGATACAGATACGGATAGTGTGCTTAAGACATTGAAAGAACATTTTTCCAAACTGTTGGTAGCCAATACTAGCAAAGACGACACAGATAACACAGTTCCAATCCCAGAAAATGGTACTGAGTGTATACCGCCCGGTCAAGATGAGCCAAATACGGCAACTAACCCGATGGCCTACCAGCCGAGCTGTTCGAAACCGTAGGCGACACTCTGATAAGGTATATGCATCATCTAGTTAACACTATCTGGCAGGAAGATGCGTACCCAAAAATTGCGACCTAATCATCCTGTGGCCCATCCGCCAGAAATGAGATAAGACTGTGTGCTCTAACTATAGTGCATAATTCTGTTCCCCTATTGCTTATGTGATAGTGTCAGGGATATTGTGTGGACGACTAAAGCCTATGGGCTATAGCATTGCGCATTTAGACCTGATATATCTACACGCAAAAAAAAAATCGGCCTCTCTAACATATGTCCCAAACATATTTTGCAGCAAACATATATATGTTTGCAACAGTCCCTAACATAATATTTGTTGGGTCTGCAAACAAATATATGTTTGGGTGGAAACAAATATATGTTTGGGTGCAAACATATATATGTTTGGGTGCAAAGATATTTATGTTTGGGTGCAAAGATATTTATGTTTGGGTGCAAACAAAGATATGTTTGGGTGGAAACAATTTTATGTTTGGGTGCAAACATTTTATATGTTTGGGTGCAAAAAAATACAAACCCAAAAGGCACAAAAAAAGAACAAACACATGCACCAGTGGGCGCTTACTGAGAGCAAGGGAGCGTAAAATTCAATGTTAAAACACTTTAAAATGTGTGCTCACTTGCTCTCAGTAAGAGCTCACATTCTATCTCTATAGCAGGGTCGCGCTGTCTTTGCAAAGAAGTATAGTGAGGGCGCCCACTGAGTTGTTTTTGCATTTGCTTCTCTCTCTCACGTACAGTGTACGTGTAAATAAACAAACGATGAATATCATGTGGTTGTTGTTTTTTTCACCCATGCATACACATATGCTGTAGTATTGATGGAAATATTATGGGCGACGCTGCTCTATAGCAGAGTGAGGCAGAGAACATTTTTGGGACTCTCTTGTGCTCTCAATGAGCGTAAATTTGTTGTTGTTCACAACGTGTTAGCATCTACACAGGCTGTGAGCGATAAGAAATTTACGCTCACTTAGAGCACATGGGCTCTCTTGTGAGTCACAATGCCTCCTCCTGCTCTATAGTATACACACAAATGTTGTGGTTTTTTGTTAAAAGGCAAAAGAACAACAAACACATAGGTACATACAAAATTCCAAAGAAATACATAACACACTTTAATAAAAGAAAAACTGATTGAAATAATTTGTAAATAGTCACACCCAAACATATTATGTTTGGATCCAAACATATATTTGTTTGCAACCGGTCCCAAACATATATTTGTTTGGATCCAAACATATTTCCAACATAAATTTTTCTGCGTGTACAATTAGATACTTACCTTGCGGCAAATTCTGCAAAAGACCCTAAAGCTGCAGATCGACACTAACCATTGTTTTCTTGATTATAAAGCAGCGTCTGACAATCCCCATACGCTCAAAGATATTTCAAGCCATGTGTGAATGTGGTATCCAAGCAAAGCTCATTGACCATTGTAAGATGGCATTAACTGATAACCAGTTCTAAGTAAAAAGGAAAGAAACCTCTCCGAACAGTACAGTACCAAAAGAGGTTTCAGACACGGAAGCCTATTCAACATTTTGCTTGAAAAGACTATAAGAGATGCAAACGTTAACAGAAATGGCACAATACACACCTAGAGCCACAGTTTACTGGCGAATGCCGATGACATTGACATCATGGGTTGAAGTAACTGATACCTTTAAAAACTTCGACAGAGAATCTGCTAAAGTGGGTCTGGTAGTAAACGGCGACAATACCAATTTATTTACCAACTGTGGAAATTGGTACCTTTAATTTTGAGGTAGTTAAAACTTCGCCTATCTCGGCATCGCATTAAACACAACAAACAATACCATTTGTGAAATAACAAGAACATGTGCTACTTTGACTTAAGTTAACTGTTTAAACACAAATGGCTCCCAAGCGCTAGCAGATAAGGTTGTGCTTTTGTTTGTTTGAGAGAAAAAAAGATCTAGGGACCATACCTACACAGATATACATTTGTATGTATTGAGTAATCATATATTAAAAATTTCACCTCTGAAGAGAATTCTCCAACTATTAAATTGAATTGGGAATTAACATAAAAGCTTGGATATGTGAAAGTACAACAGTTTGCGTATTGCATATACATACTTATGATAATTTTACAAAATAAGGATTATGCGGTGTTGACAAAGAAATTGTTGTGTTAATTGTTTCTGACATTCTTATTTTCTACTTTTATAAATACTTTCATCTTTCATTACAGGTTCCAATATTTTGATGCTTAATTAGATTGGCCAATAATCTAAAATCTTTAGAGCTTCTTAAAGATCAAGTGAATTCGAGTGACAACTTAATTTGCCATTATTTGTCTTGTATCCATGGGAAGTAAAGTGTTGATGAGAGCATTTAATTTGAAATTAGATTTTCTGTGGTAAAGAGGGTAATTTAAAACGCAGTAGAAAGTAATATGGAAATGTAATGACAAGCTAATTAATCAAATGAAATTAGATTTTGGTAGCTACTAGGCGTTATAATTTCCTGTCATAGGAAAACGGAAACAATGAAGTCATGTTAACCAGAGATTTTTTAGGTTTTCGACGGTAAGAAAGTTGTAAACGTCGTAAAACGTCATATACCCGTAGAAAACGTATAAAAAGTAGTAAACGTCATAAACCTCAAAAAATTTATGTGAAAAGTTGGGTTGCATTAGCGACTATTGCGATATCTTCGTTGTCTGAACCACATACGACAACCTACTATACATCGTTGTATAGGTGATGTTTTCTACTTTCATTAGCTTTTGATATACCCTAATAGATGCGGAGATATTTGCTTTGAAATAAAACGTTGACTTTTTCTCCAAATAAGTTTTTGCCCATTCCGACCCCTGAATATTATCCGACCATCACCAAAATCAATGGCTTCTTCGCCTCCGTAACCCTCATCAACACCCAAAATTTGGTGACGATCCGATGAAAATCGCGACCTGCCAGATCGACTCATCTCGTCGAGACATTCATTTTGGTATATATAAAGTATGGGTCTACAACCATTATTTCGATGCGTTACAAACTTTTTGGCCAAAACCAACTTATAATACCTCCCCACATAGTGGTATAGGGTATAATAACTTTAAGTTCATATACATTTTTCATTTCATAATATAATTTATAATTGATTTAAAATTTTTCAGAAATTTATGTACAAAATAAGTGGTGACCAATACAAAACGAACTGTATTCAATCGAACTATATTCATGAAAAAGTTTTGCCTACAGGCAAATAAAAAGTTTTTGTTAAATTCACTTTGGCAGTTTTGTTGAGATGTGTGTTTTTATTTACTATTTGTATGTAAGTCGATCTTAATCTCATATTTGTTGTTTTCAAATCGCTAAATCGCTTTATCTCGTCGAGATATGAATTTTGGCATACCAAATATTTCGTGGTGTTACATAAACTTTTGGAGAGACAATATGTAGCATGGGATAAAAATGTGGTTCTCTACACAGAACCCATTATATATTAGGCAGTAGGCCCGTTATCTAGCAAACACTTTATTGCAATTTACATCAGAGGAAAGGTCAGTAGTTTTTCCCATATGTAGGCTACTTTGCGAAATATATATGTCATCAAGGAATTAAATATCGACCAAAAATAAAATTTTTTATATTTTTCATACAAAAGTAATGGTCCATTTTACCCTCTAAAGAATATCAGATCATCATTCAAATTGTAGGCATCTTTTTCGACCTATACTCTTACCCGGTGCAAATTTTGTGACTATTGATGTATAATTGCGACTTCTAGCGAGATTATTATTACACTACAAACAAATAACGGAATATATTAGGCTGTAACTCTGTTATCTGATCATGCACACCAACATAATGGCATCATTTGAAAGGTCAAGCGTTCCACTTTCAAGTATATCTCACTTGTCCGGAATGTCACTTCCAGGAATTAAGATATAAGCTGTATATTAAAATTTTTCACAATTTTCACACAAAAGTTTTGGTCCATTTAACCCTCTAAATATTATCCGATCGCCATCTCAAATTGAAAGCTTCTCCTTTGTGATATACTCTTACCTTATTTAAAATTACGCGTTGATCGGACTATTATTGAGACATACAGAGCCGCTAGAAAATTGGATAAATATTATGTTTTTGGTCCATTTCACCCGATAAATATTTCACGATCATCACGAATAAGAATAGGGATCTATTCTGATCTGAACCCGACCTCCCATACAAAATTTCGTGACGATCGGTCCATAATTGCAGCCTGGAGCGTGTTTACAATTTATAATGGACAGACGGACAGACACACATCTCAAAATCGCTTTATCTCGTCGAGATATGAAGATTGGTATACCACATTGGGGGTCTCCCACGAATATTTCGCGGTGTTACATGAATTTTTTACCAAACAAACTTATAATACCCTTTTCCACATTGTGGTATAGGGTATAACAACAAGTTTAAAGTGGGATGTAGTTAAATTGGAATACTTTTGGGGATGGCAGAGAAGACTAGTTTTCGCTCAACGCCACTTGGACTCATCAGTTCTCTTAGTTCTTTGTATTGAAACAAAGAACCCTTCCCCAATTTTATGACGACTCGAGCTCAAGAATAAGTGTGACTGATGAATTCGTTTAAATGCGAATTCAACCGAAACACCTAAAAACTCTCGTAGCCGCATATTGTAAACTAAATTAACTACTCCCACTGTCATGTGTCTCCACATCGCAGAGAGTGCCAAAGTGAATCTAAAAATAGACACAGGGCACCGTGGACGATTGGTTGTTGTTATTTTTCGACAACTATCAAAATAGTTATGTGCATTCTCTGCGATGTGGAGACACATGACAGTGGGAGTAGTTAATTTGGTTTACATATGCGGCTACGACGTTGACGACATACTTTACGTTGATGGGGTCAAAAGTGACACGCTATACCATGTGAAACCCCATACCAATATATCTGCGCAATATATCTCCACGGAATTTCTTTTTAATTATTGCGATTTGTTTGCTGCCATAGGCATTTTATACATTGTCATTACTAGAAGGGCCAAGAGCTAAATTGTCTACTCTACACAAATTATATGAAGATCGACATATTGTGGTGTAGGACATGATACAAAATAAGAAATGGAATTAAACTTTTCTCCCAAATTCAGGACTAAGAATTTACGAATGAGTTGTTTTATCCACGGGTGACAGTCGTAATCATTATAGTTTATATATATTAAAATGTTTATTTACTCAAAATTTAGGATCGCTATATTTAAGGCACCAAAATTTCGAGGTATTACATTATGTTTGAGCAAAATCAAAAATTAAACAGAAATTGAAATACCCTCAGCATCACCTAGATCATATCGACTTCCTTCAACGTAAAAGCGTGGAATTTCTCTGTCGTGGTTTCTCGACCATGATACCGAACCAATTTCTTTATAATGAAAGCGATATTTTGTAGCATGAAATAAAAATAAAGGTTTTTACACACAGCAAAAAAAACTACGGAGCCCACCTATACATTAGCAGTTGAGTTATCAACCCGCTGCATTATTACAATAAGCAGAAGGCTGCATTACCTTAAAATAATATAGTTAAACACATCTCAACAAAACTGCCAAGGTGAACGTGAAAGTAAAAGTTAAGATTTTATGTTTCCCTTGTTATGGCGAAAGTGATATTTCTTATCAATTCTCTTTCGATTTGAGCTGTTATATTCAGAGTCTACCCACACATTGAACCATTATGAAGGTTGTAACCTTAATATCGCACCGATATGCCTGAAATTTTGTATTAAGTCTTCGTTAAACTTTCCATCAGAAATGTGTATAGGTCTACGTTTCCATATAGCCTTCATCTAATGGTACCCTCCGATTTTCGGAATTCTAAAAGGTTTAGGCACATTATTCAACCGAAATGAGAAAAATTCGGCACAAAACATCCCTTGCAAAAATTAGATAGTATAGGTCCACGTTTTGGTATAGCTCCCAATATCGTGTACCACCCGACATTGCTGTCATTTGATATTGTTTGTTGTCAGAGGATACAAAAGCTCAATTCGGAAAATTGTAAATATTGGTCCATGTTTTGAAAAGAATAATGATGACGCCACATTTGATCACTTTTAAGGGCTTTTGATGTTTTGAAATCGCAATGGTTATAAAACCTCCACGCAAACAATGTATCAATATAAAGTGAATTTCTGCAGTCAGCATATGAATAAGCCTTAACATTGCAGAAGAGCTTAAAACTTTCATAAACGAAAGGAACCCAATTCAACTTATGCACTTCAATACAGTTGGTGGTGGAGGTTATGAAAAATCGCAAATTTTGTTGCATTAAAAGGAGAGACGTATGCTATACATTCATCAGCAACTTTTCGATTATTAATATCACCAAATAATCCGGTACATTCAAAAGAAGGGTATCACAAATTGTGTTTTCTTCTTCCCGCATAAGAGGACAAGGACACCAGTCTATTGCAGTCGTTATTTCATCGTATATGGTTGGAAATTTTGTATTTTTATTTGTCATGAATTTGTGTTCAACAGACCAGAAGATGCGATTACGATAAAGTAAAGTGACAATGCATGCATCTTTGTCCAGTTCATAAACTGGCATTCACAAAAAAAACTTTTTTACAAAAACTTTTTTACCAAATTTTGTGGTTTAGTTTTGTACTGCACATTTGCTGGCATGTTATGAAAAGCCTTTACCGTAGCAAAACTACACACGTAGGAAGAAACTAGAAAAGGATTGTATGTAAAACAGTAACTTAAAATTTTATTACTTAAAAATGTTGTCATTATTATTTGCAGTCAGCAGCTACTACATGAATTAAACTGCAGCTTTAAATTATTGTAAATTGCATGGTTTCTGTATAAATACCTATTAAAAAGACCTTAATCGCACTGAAAGGAATTTGTCAAATTGCAGTGGTAACAAATGTAGTGAATCAATGGCAAATTAACGCAGAACTCATCCTACCTGATTGTTTAATGAAAGTTATTTTCATCCTGATAACATATTAGGGAAATGGCAACATATTGCTCACTCAATGCAAACATTGTATCCGTGGTATCGAAGAGAAGAAAATTGGATATTAGGTTACTTTGTAATATGTAGCAACACGTAGGACACGCTGAGATAAAAGGAAGAAGAGAACCGACCTTTTCCCATAAAACATATAAAAATGAAAAAAATACGGAAAGATAAAAAATCAACATTAGCTGATGCCTGAATTAATTCTCTTTCGAGTTGAGCTGTTATGACCTAAGAGGTGCATTCAAAAATTAGGAGTTCACCGAAATCCCACACATTTAACCATTATGCTACGTTTCACGGCTGTTTAAGTCCGATCATCACGCATATTATAATGTTATTTTAGTGGATAGACGAAGGCTATGCTTGGTAACTACTATTTTATTATTATTTATATAAAAAATGTTTCTACAGTTCGAGTTAATGGAATCATGGTACATGGCATCAATTCGGGACCGTATTGTTTGTTTGCCTCCTTGACAGCTTGCGTTCTTCTGTTGCGATGGATGGGGTGGTCCCCAAGTACGGCATTCACACTTAACCCCTGTACTGCCTGCTCGACTGCATCAGTGTGAATGCTATCCGAGCCTACCTGATAGGTTCATTGGTCTACAGGTTCTCGTTTATACATTTGGACCTCTCTCTCTAGATTATGACGTGCTGGGAAGCCTGTCCATTAAATCGTGACACGGATGCTCACTGCGATGAGACCCAAGCAGGTACTGCATCGAAAACATCCTGTTGTGCTGATGCACCGGCAAAACCTTCGTTTCCACATGATGGTCCACTGGTGCCATGAGGAGGCAACCTGTTGTAGTCCTCAGTCCGGCATTCTGGCAGGCTTGAATATTCTTCCACAGCGTAGAGCTAACATTTGAAAACCACACTGACTCCGATTTCTTTGTCAGCATCCCAATTGCTGCCTGCCAGCGACTTTACTTCTGATATTTTCGCAAGTAGCTGTGGCTTGCGCGGAAGACTTTAACATGCTATCGAACGTTACATCCAATATTTTGGGGTAGTTAGTGGTCCAAGTGGTTCCAAGTGGTAAACAGTGTGGCAGTGGATTTTGCGGCTGATATTTTCATATTCCTTAGATGGAAGAGCTGCACTAGGTCAGCTATGTAGACATTTAACCTATCACATATGTATATTTCTGTTTCGCTCTACGGGCTTTGGGCTTCTTGTCTCTGAATTCCACAAACACTGGGAGATGTTCTGGTGCTGCAAGTAGCAACACACACGACTAAGGCCATAGCATCTCACCGACGTTGATGCGGATCTGGCAAACGGGACAAATCCATACTGACCCGGGGTTTATCTCTATCCCGGAACGGACCAAAAGTACTCGCAGCAGGCATTCCGGGATAAATCATCGTGAAAAAATACACGAACATAAACACATAATTGTTGAGGTGACGGATTCCTCCGAATCAATCCGGTGCATAGAACCGGAGGTATCGGAAGCCAGCGGAAATACATGGCATGACACATCCTTCTTATCGCTGCGTTTGGACGCTTATCTAAACAAATGTGAAGAAATGAGACATACAGGTGTGTTTACCACGGTAAGGACTATCTAAATCTTTAACATGACAGCTGAGAGTGTGAAAAAGTAGCATCCATTCTACCGGAGATAAAGATACCACATAGTGATGAATAAATGAAAAATCAGGAGAACAATACATTAGAATTATAAACTGGATCTTTGGTCTTTATTTATTTATTTTTTTTTGTAATCACTGAGAATATGTTAAATAGCTAGGTCTCATATCACAGAAGTATGCATCACAATGTTTTAAATTATAATAAGTAAGCCAAGGCTACAGTCGGACGGGGCCGACCATGTGATACTCTACACCACTACCGCTGGGAAATAGCTTTCCACAAATCAAAATTTCTTTATGGAATAAAAAACTTATTGTACACGGTGCGCCTTAACTAACTTTAAATGAAAGGTGCTTACTCTTGGGAAGTTTTTGCGGATTTTGAAACCACAGTGTTCATAGATGTGAAAAATCAAAAAACCGGAGGGATTTTCAAATAAATTGCATTCAAAGTGAACATTTTTAGGGTGTAACTGTGAAAATTCTCTACAATATTGAACTTTGTGATATTTTCGTAGGTTTTACCATTTTTGAAAATAGGAGTTCAAATTAGGACAATGCACTGACTGCATCGCCACCTTATAAAACAATGTCATGTGCGGTGCCCTTAACTAAATTCAAATGAAAACCGCTTACACCTGGGAAGTTTTTTGCGGAATCTGAAACATCAATGTCAATAGAGTAGAAAAATACGAAAGCAATAAAAAACGCTGAAAGGATTTTAAAATACATCGCGGTCAAAGTTCACATTTTTAGGTTTATTTTAGGTTTTCAGGATTTAGCTTGGAAACGGGTTATAGAAAATGCTATAGCGCTGAAAATCCTCTACAACAATCTCTTTAGTCCCATTTCGATAGGACTTGCCCTTTTCAAGCAAAATCTTGAAAACCTAAATTAAACCTAAAAAATGAGAACTTTAAATTGTAGGCATCTTCTTCTACCTAAACTCTTATCTGCTGAAAAATTTCGTGATTATTGAGTTATAATTGCGACCTCCAGTATGTTTATGATTACACTAGACACAAATAACAGGGTATATTAGGCTGTAATTCTATTATCTTATCATGTACACCAAAACAATTGACATCAATAGAAAGGTCAAGCTTTCCTCCTCCAAGTATAGCTTACTAGCCCGGGATGTTTTTCCAGAATTAAATATATAAGCTTTATATTAAAAATTTTCACACAAAAGCTGTGGTCCATTTAATCCTCTAAATATTATCTTATCGCCATCTCAAATTTTAAGCTTCTTCTTTGTCAAATACTCCTACCTTATTTAAAATTTAGCGTTGTTCGGACTATTATTGCAACCTACAGAGCCGCTAGAAAATTAGATAAAAATTATTTTTGGTCCATTTCACCCGCTAAATATTTCACGATCATCACCAATAATAATAGGAATATATTCTGGTCTGAAAACGACCGCCATACAAAATTTCGCGACGATCGGTCCTCAATTGCGGCCTGGAGTTTGATTACAAATTATAATGGACGGACGAACGGACGGACGGGCACACATCTCAAAATCGATACATCTCGTCGAGATATGAAGGTTGGTATACCACATTGGGGGTTTACGACGAATATTTGGCGGTGTTACATGAATTTTTACCAAAACAAACTTACCCTTTCCACATAGTGGTATAGGGTATAATAATTACACTGTGACACAATATGGAACTTAAAGTCTGGGGGTGGAAAATTTCTTTTGGAGATGAAAGCCCTTGATGAGTATACTAAGAACGCAAAAGGAAATTTTCGCCATAGGTCAAGTTTTTGAGACATCGCGCGATGAAGTTTTTAACTTTTTCCCTGAACCCGGAAGGACAGTGTTGCCATAGGTCAAACTTCTGAGTTATAGCGAAATGAGCTCTTTCTTGACAAACTATACATACCTACATTACAAAAACCCTAACGAAATTTGATCACGCCATAACTCAGAAGTTTGACCTATGCACTATAGGTAATTTGGACAGGTTTTTAGGCAAAAAGTCGATTTTTACACTTTTAATAACGCGAGTTTTCTAATTTGATTCGAAGAAAGAACATGTCAAATTCTATGGATGTGCAATTTGTTTTCAAAAGTATTCAAAACTCGCGGTATAATTCGAAGTTAAAATCAAAATTTCGAAGACAAAATAAAAAATTCTAAAAAAGATTAAAACTCAGAGCAGAATTTAAACGCAATTTGTAAGAGTTTGGTAATAATCAAATACAATTATATGATATTCAGTGGAATGGTGGCGGTGTGTACTTTCTGTTTTAAGAAATAATTTTCTTCAAAATGTTTGTTACAACAGAAGAAATCGTCATATAGGATACAACCTAAGAATTATTTTTTTTACAAAATTATAGTTCTATATTATAGACTTTTAGAAAATTGTCCAAGTTTGTCCGAAATTCTGCCACCGGGAATATCTTCAGCAAATGGTTCTGAATCAACTACATAATTACCAAGGTGCGATTTTTTGCGTTTTTTGAGTTATATCTCTTTTTTGGAGGTGTCCTCCTTACAGAATTTTTTTTTTTTATTATTAAACACAAAAAAAGCATCCAATTTGAACTAAAAACACATTTTCTTTAAAGAAAAATTCACCATGTGTTCTAAAAATGTACAGACGTGTTGGGGTCAACATTTTTGTTAATTATAGCCGTAATATGTATCAACTAGGAATCATGATAGCATGATTTATTTGGTCCCTTTAAAAATAATATTTATAAAGATCTTTTTGCGAATCAATATTTTAAGCATATCAATGTTTATAAAAATCGTTTGGCGGATCAGTACTTTAGTTCATTTTAATCGTTTTTCTTTTGTTTTAACCGCGTTCATTGGGTTGGAACGAATAAAATAGGTAAAATGAGAATAGGGGCTAGGAAAAGGAAAATTTGTTCATAAATCGGGCGTTCGTTATAAACGTGTTCGCCTGTAAAATTCTTATTAAAGCTTACTTTTAAATATCATATGTTAAAATATTTGAAACAGTGCTTAAATTCATCGCTTTGCGCTTGTGCCTAAATGCGGGTCTGAAAATCCTAACAATTTGTAAAAAATTCTACTCGCGGGGTAAAAATTTTTGTTTGTTATAATCGTGGTCGTCTTAAGAAGTTGAATGTGCGTACAAATATTAAGAAAAATTCTCTGGAAACACAAAAATCTGTTCGCTATAAACGTAGTTTCTTATAACCGATGTTCGCTATATCCGAATTTTACGGTGTAATCCTTTGTTTTATCCTACTTTTGCATATAAAGCATTAAGATTGTATAAAAAGCCCACATATCCACCCCTATTAATTTTTGCCTCAAAAACAGGCCAAACTACCTATAGTGCTATGGCAACACTGTCCTTCCGGGTTCATCATATTATCTTCATCGACATTCATCGCCAAAAATAAATTTTCACCCCCAGCCTTTGATCTCCATATTTGCGCGTATTGATATTATTCCTTAAAAACGGTTTAATTAAACGGTTTTTTTGTTCTAGAACTGCAACAAGCAAATGTTTCACAAGCGATTTAATTTAATTTGATTGACAACTCTATACATATTAGAGATGGGCGCGTGCCTAAAATTTTTATGCACATTCACGCACAAACACGGCGTTTTTTGAGAAGGCACGAACACGCACACTCACGCACGGAATTACAAAAAAGAGAAATCGATATACACTCCACGTCAGTAGAATAGAACACCTAAATTTTTGTTAATGTTAGCTTATTTATCCCAAAACGAATGAATCTACGTTTTTAATCTTATACATAGGTATGTAAATTCTATGATGTTCCGTAGCAAACACAGAACAAACAAAATTATGTTTCTAGCTCTTCGCGAAATGATTTTCTGATCCATTTTCCGATAGTACTATGAAAAATAGGCATTTATTTTTGATCATAAAGATAGAACAGCCACTTTATTTTCGCGAATTTTTAGAATATTAACGCCGAATTTACTTTCAGTCGATAAAGCAAGGCTTTCTAATAATTTTTCACCAAAGAAATAACATCGTAAAAGGGTTTCAAATGACAGATAATTGAAACATCTCGGAATATCAATAGGAGTTAATATCTCAAAAATTCGCGAAAATAAAATGACTGTTCTATCCTGATGACCAAAAATAAATACCTATTTTTCATAGTACTATCGGAAAATGAATCAGAAAATCATTTTGCGAAGAGCTAGAAACATAATATTGTTTGTTCTGTGTTTGATACGTTTTTAATTTTATAAGTATTTAAGGTCTATGACTTAAATACTTATAAAATTAAAAACGTAGATTCATTCGTTTTGGGATAAATAAACTAATATTAAAAAAAAATTAGGAGTTCTATTCTACTGACGTGGAGTGTAGGTGTACATTTATTTGTTTTTAAAAATATATTCATATGTACTTCTAATTTTTCTATTTTTATTTGATAACATTATTTTGTCCATGTTAGAACTTAAAAGTCTAATACGTCTTTCGTTGAATATATTTCCAGATGTGAAAAAAATCTCTCGCTCTTTGCTGAGCTGACGGGTATAGCCAAACATTTCCTGGCTAACACTAAGTTTACATTTACGAAATCCACTCGATTTCAACTGTCAATTCCATTGCTCAAACGTCAAATGAAATCCAATCGATTTCAGATGAGTTCTCATTTGACGTATACACTAAGGAATTGACAGTTGAAATCGAGTGAATTTCGTAGAAGTTAAAATAGTATAATTGTTTTAAATATTTTAGATTATACTGTTTCCAAAAGTTTAAAACATCAGTCTGGTTAAATGCGGCACTATAATATGTATAAATTTCTGTATCAATTGGAAACCTTTTCATTTTTCGTCTTTTTGCCATTTTGATCCAAAAACTCTGAAAAAGTTTTTTATGCCAAAGCACTATAGGTATTTTGCCCAGTTTTTGAGGCAAAAAGTCGATTTTGCAACTTTTAATAATAATAATTTTTTAGTTGGCATTAAAAAAAGAACATGTCAAAATTTATTAATATGAATGATATATTTCAAAAAAGCGTCATTATCGCGGTTTAAATTGCAGTCACAGTGAGAATTTCGAAGAAGAACTAAAAAATATATATATTGAAAGACATATTTCAATGTATTTAAAACCGCGGAAAAATAAACCAAATGTAAATATATGTAAAATGGAATAGATTGGTAATTGCGAGAGGAATTTATTTAATATATAATATAGCTTAAACATTATGGGTAGCGACCAAAAAACACAAAAAGTCAATAATAAATATTTTATTTTTCTTAAACTCACTTCATATAGACTTATACTAAATTGGCCGTGTTTGGCCGTGATTCTGCTATTGGGAATATCTTCAGCAAAGGGTTCTGAATCAACTACATAATTACCAAGGTGCGATTTTTTGCGTTTTTTGAGTTATACCACTTTTTTGAAGGTGTCCTCCTTGCAGAAAAATATATATTTTTTTAATTTTTTGTTTGGCGAAGGAAATATTAAATACGAAAAAGCATCCGATTTGACCTAAAAAGACATTTTCTTTAAAGAAATATTCACCATGTGTTCTAAAAATGTACATACGTGTTGTGGTCAACATTTTTGTTAATTATAGCTGTAATAAGTTCTAACTAGGGATCATGATTGCGTGATTTATTTGGTCCTTTAAAAATATAATATTTATACAGATCTTTTCGCGAATAAATATTTTAAACATATCAATGTTTATAAAAATCTTTTGGCGGATTAGTACTTTAGTTCATTGCAACCGTTTTTCTTTTATTGTAACCGCTTTTATTGGGTTGGAACGGATAAAATAGGTAAAATGAGAATAGGGGTAGGAAAAAGAAAAGTTGTTCGCTATATCCTGCGTTCGTTATAGACGTATTCGTCTGTAAAGTTTTTATTAAAGCCTATTTTTAAATATCATATATTTACATATTTGAAACAGTGCTTAAATTCGTCGCTATCCGCTTCTGCTTTAAAGCGGGCCTGAAAATCGTAACAAATTGTAAAAAATTCTATTCGCGGGGTAACAGCTTTTGTTTGTTATAGTCGTGGTCGTTTTAAGAAGTTGAATGTGTGTACAAATATTAAGAAAAATTCTTTGTTATTTTTTTATTTCCTTTATCTTATATTTGTTTCGTATTTCAATAAATCTTCAATGCGGTTTAGGTCTTATTTTGGACCTAAAAATATTTCTGAATTTCGTTTTCACTATTTTTTGTATTAAACTCAATCTATTGTCTCTAATCCTTTTCAACCTATTGATTATGTTTACCCATTCCATCCTATATTATATCTATATAAACATTATCTTGTTCATTACACGTTTTGTAAAATCAATAACCCACACTCTGATTATTAACACGCAGTTGTTGTCGTTTGATACAAAATAAATAAACAAAATAAAAAACGTACTGGGGACGTTAAACCAGGCTCGAAAGATGAAAACACAAAGTGCTTCTACGGCCTCTTGTTCTTGGGACGCCAGCTGGGAAGTAGTTTTAAAACATTCTCGTCTACATCGAACTTGGATTTGTCAATCGCAGACTATTCTTATAGAAATCGCGTGAATATGTTTGGTTGATGTCCGGATGTGCTGCCAAACTTGCATTCAAAAATCCCTCTCAACAATACTTCCAATAAGTATGTTCGCAGGTACATAAGCTCTCGACCTAACATCTGCTCAAGCTGGTGAGACCCCATTATTCTAGGCATTCGTACACTGCTAGGTCTTATTTCTCCCCTGAGCTACTGTCAGTTCCAGGAACGTCCTTTACCCCCATACCAGAACAGCCTGTTTTGAGAATGCCTGGTAATAGTTTTCCATGCCAGTGCACGCAAATAGCCTTGTTTTGGGGTATCTTAACCCTGCCTTGAAGTTGCTGCGAGTATTTTTCACTGGCTTTTTTCTCCGAAATAAACGGATAACGCTTCTAGAGATCTTATATTTGTCGGGATCCTCTTCGAGAGATTCTAAAAAAAAACAAAAAACATTGTTCCACAACATCCCATACGGGACAGGGAGCCTTCTCTCATATCAATGAGTGCACCCCGATTCATATTTAGCTCAATGATATGGGACCTACTGTTTTTCGCCGAGTCCGAACGGCGTGTCTTAAGACACCACTTGTGGAGAAGTTTTTCAAGGCTGAAATACTCAGGAAATGTCGCCAACATTACTGAGGGGTATTTTGCTACCGTTGAAAATTTTTTGATGTTGCCTGGCCGGGGAATCGAACCCCCGACCTTCTGCGTGCAAGGCGGGCGTGCATACCATTGCACCACGGTGGCACCCTTCGAGAGCTTCTACTGTAGCTAAAAAGATACGACTAACGTTCCTATACTTTACAGGGGTCCAGCAGCAATAACAATTTCACGGTTAGGAGTTCTTGTTGAAGCCGCGCTTTATTATTTTCGGGACAGATGGTTCTTCAGATTCTACGAAGCGTTTAGCATCAAAACAATACCTGGACCTCATTGAAAATATATTGAAATAAGAAAACATAGACAAACAAGTATCAGAAAAAGGAAATAACAAATACAAATAGAAACAAATAAATCACCTGTGGTATATTAGTCCTGAACTTGTTGGCTTGGCATTGTTTGATCCGACAGTGCAAAACACCGCAAAGAGTCAAATGGCGACAAAAATCTTAAAAAAGCGAATATGGAAATTTCTCCAGAAATATTCGACCCAAACTGACAAAAGAACAACTGTCGAAATTCCTGAAGAAGGTCTGCCTGGCGTAATTAAAAGTGGGACTTCTTGTTGCTCAAAATATTAAGCATTAACTCCGAGTCGAACTCACCACAGATTAAAACCAATTAATTACAAAGGACGAATAACTAAAACAATGCGTTCTACAAGTAGTTGGCTGTACCTAGGCTCCATTTTTTGTATTTTATTTTTGAACATAAAATAAACAGAATGGCCTTTAATTTAATGCATAATACGGGCAAATAGCTTTAACCGTTCCACAGATATGGGTCGCCGAGAGAGACGAGATTTTCATAACTTCGAGGCTCCAGTAGCACGTGTTAACTTATTCCAATGGTGCTCAATTGGCAATCTTAATCTTAAATCTATCTAAAATCTAATCTAAGTAAACAGTTTAGGCGGCACCCCCGCGACCTCGATTTCAACCCTTTGAGTTAAAACCAGCATAAAGCTACAAATTAAGACAAAGAAAATATTGAATTTACATAAAATGATTGATATTTTATCAAATTTTATATTTTTGCATAGTTTAACAATAAACAATACTATTACAATACCATATATCCTACACCACACCGTCGTAAGAGGTATCAATAACATAATAATCTGCTAAAAAATCGACGTTAAATGGCAAATAGTCTTAATTTAGGACACTTTAAAGTTTTTTTTGATGATTTTTTCCAACTGTAATTGTAAATTTTACGACTTTTATGACGATTTTCGGCCAAAAACTGTTGGCATATTTTTGGCATATTCTGCTTATTTTGCATATTTTTTGCATATTTTGCAAACTTTTTGCATATTTTGCATATTTTTTGCATATTTTGCATATCTTTTGGCATATTTTTTGCATATATTTTGCATATTTTTGATATGACCCCAAATATCGAAAAATTTAACCTTAAAACGCCTAGATCCAAAATTTGAGTCCAATCGGATAAGAAATAAAAAACATGCAAAAATCCGATGTCTAGTAATAAGCAAACATTTGTTGGCATGCTTATGTCTGATTCACTGGCAAGGCCTACGTTCATACAAACATATTAACCAACATAGCGCCAGGAATTTGTTTTGCCTGAAAACTTAAAATATTATATGAATATAATATTTTTGAGACTTTTTAAGCCTTTTTTACTAAATAACTTTTTTATCTAATACTTATAGCTTTCCTGCAATCGGGCCTTCTTTTAAAAGTGTCTAAAACTTTGAAGGGCAATTTAGGTATAGTCTTATATGACAATCCCTTGGTTTTTGGTTGAAAAAAAATACTCTTACTACACTCCTAACAAATCCTTGAATTTATATGAATGTAACATTTATGATTAAATTTTTATCACATAATACATTTTTTCATCAAAAGTGGAAAATTTCAAAAAAAACTCGATTTATTTGAATTGCGTGCGTTTTAAGCCAAATGCGTGGAAATGCATACACCAAATTAAGCTTTATAAGTAAAAATCCCCACAAAAATATCCGAAAATAACAGAGTTTTTCGTCAATTTATGTAACAATTTTTTGTGGCGTTTTAACGACCGGCGGCTGAATGTGGCTTAATGTGATGATGAACTGGGCATTAGTGGAGTCAGCGTTTTTGTCCTTTTTTCGAAAATCTTTCAAAAACTCATTAAAAATGTGATCGTATCAAATCTGAATATTCTACAAAATTGTTCGCCATAAAATTTTACTATAGGTCTCAGAATACATCAAATTTGTAACTCTTGTCTAATCGCCAGGAATCTCTAAAAATGAAAAACACGTTTTAGGGTTAAAGTCGGACTTCATCTGAGTTTATTCAAAATTGTCCCACAAAACATAATTT
Organism: Musca autumnalis; assembly: GCF_047663935.1. NCBI lineage: Eukaryota > Metazoa > Arthropoda > Insecta > Diptera > Muscidae > Musca > Musca autumnalis. The sequence goes on from NW_027412353.1 coordinate 19,520, forward strand.
TAGAGGGATGATGTCAGAGACAAAAGTATTCTTCGTCAAATTTCATCATAGGCCACCAGAGAAATGAAATGTCTATTTACATTCTATAGCATGAAAATATCAGTATCAATTTTGCTGAAAAAACATAAAATATTTCCCAATTTTTATGATGAAAATTTTTTCCTTCTTTTTTTAGTTGATACATGGAAGTAATATAAAACTTGGTTATAGGTGAAAAGTGTCAAAGGATGAAAAATTCTACACAAAATTTCACTATGAGTTTCGAAATAAATTATAAATCTATATACACTATTTCCTTACAAAAATTAGATTACAAACTTATATATTAGGATGAAATTATATGTTTTAATTTTGGAGTGTTAATTTTACATAATTCCATACTGGATCAAAATCTAGCAACATCCTTTACTTTTTGGGAATATTGTTAAAGAAAGAAATGTTCCAAATGATATTTCATTATGAGTCTCTGAATAAAAGAAATTTGTAACCATAACGTATAACATTCTTAGCAGCACTTGTTTTTGATATATAGGTTTTAGGGCCATATTTTCCAATTTTCATACAGATTGTCGTTGTGATTGAAAAATATAAATATCTTATTGATGGTTTTTCGTTATAAATTCATACAGAAGATGTTGTGCGTTCAATTTAAACAGCTTTAAAAACATGGTGAAATTTCACGAAGAATACTTTTGTCCTTGACATCATCTCTCTAAAATAATGTTTTGTGGGACAATCTATACTTATAAAAGAGTTCAGTAATGATGACTCACTGACTCACTGACTGACTGACTGATAATCAACGCCCAGGCTAAACGGCTGGAGCTAGAATCTTGAAATTTTGGGTGAGGGTCACTCATGGTCCGAATAGGTCAGATAAGGCTCGGTTTTTGGAAATTCGAACTAGAACAGTACGAAAAGTACTAAAAGGTACTAAATATGGTACCCTTAGTATTAGGCAAACGCGAAGAGCTAGAATTCTGAAATTTGGAATGAGGTTCACTGATGGGGAGTTAGAAAGGTGTACCAAAGGGTTTTTGGAAATTCGAACTATAAGTGTACGAAAAGTACTAAAAGCTACTAAATTTAGTACCATTTGCTATAACGTGAACGGATAGAGCTAAAATCTTGAAATTTGGATTGAAAATCAAGGTTTAGAAGATAAGTTGATATCAGGAGGTGGTTTTGAAAATGTGTACTCATGTGTACGAATAGTACTAAATAGTACTAAATTTGGTAAAATGTGAATTTGGGCGAACCGATAAAGTTGGAATTCTGAAATTTGGAATTACTATTACTGTTGGAGTGTAGGTTTGAGATATGGAGGTAGTTTTCGAAATTCGTACATATGGGTACGGAAGGTACTAAATAGTACCAAATAAGGTACAATTTGGATTTGGGAGAACGGATGGACCTGGAATCCTGAAATTTAGAATTAGGATTAATATCGGAGTGTAGCATAGAGGTATTTTGGAAATTCGTACTTTTGGGTACGAAAAGTACTAAATGGTACCAAATTTGGTACAATATGAATTTAAGTGATCGGATAGAGCAGGAATAGTGAAATTTGAAATTATGATTACTATTGGAGTGTGGGATTGGGATACTTGTGAAAATTTGTACTTATGGCTACGGAAAGTACTATATGGTACCAAATTTGGTGCAATTTGGATTTGGGTGATCGGATACATTTGTAATCCTGAAATTGGTAATTAAGATTACTGTTGGAGTGTTGGATAGAGGTAGGTTTGGAAATTCGGACATATGGGAACAAAAAGTACTAAATTGTACTAAATTTGGTACAATTTGGATTTGGGTGATCGGATGCAGCTGTAATCCTGAAATTTGGAATTAAGATTACTGTTGGCGTGTAGGATTGAGGTAGTTGTGGGTACGAATAGTACAAAATTTGGTACAATTTGGATTTGAGTGAACGGATATAGCTGGAATCACGAGATTTGGAATAAGGAGTACTGTTGAAGTGTAGGATTGATAAAGTTTTGGAAATTTTTAGTTATCAGTGGGAAAAGTACTAAATGGTACTAAATTTGGTACAATTTGGATTTCAGTGATAGGATACATTTGGAATCGTGAGATTCGGAATTTAAATTGATGTTGGAGTGTTGATAGAGGTAGGTTTGGAAATTCGTACTTTGGATACGAATAGTACTAAATGGTACCAAATTTGGATTTGAGTTATCGGATGTATCTGGAATCCTGAAATTCGGAATTAAGCTTATTGTTTGAACTTAGCACCGAGGTAGTTTTCAAAGTTTGTACTTATGAGTACGAAAAGTACTAAATTGTACCAAATCTGGTACAATTTGGATTTGGGTGAACGGATATACATAGCTGGAATCCCGAGATTCGGAATAAGGATTACTGTTGGTGTGTAGAATTGATGAAGTTTTTGAAATGTTTAGTTATGGGTACGAAAAGTACTAAATGGTACCAAATTTTGTACAATTTTAATTTGTGTGATCGGATACATTTGGAATCCTGAAATTCGGAATTACGATTACTGTTAGAGTGTTGATAGAAGTAGGTTTGGAAATTCGTACGTTGGATACGAAAATTACTAAATGGTACCAAATTTGGTACAATTTGGATTGCTGTGATTGGATGCAGCTGTAATCCTGAAATTTGGAATTAAGATTACTGTTGGCATGTTGGATTAAGGTAATTGTGGAAATTCGTACTTACGGGTACGAATAATACTGAGGTACAACATTTGGTACAATTTGGATTTGGGTGAACGGATATAGCTGAAATCCCGAGATTTGAAATAAGGAGTACTGTTGGAGTGTAGCATTGATAAAGTTGTGGAAATTTTTAGTTATGGGTAGGATAAGTACTAAATAGTACTAAATATGGTACAATTTGGATTTCATTGATAGATGTGGAATCGTGAAATTGGGAATTAAAATTGATGTTGGAGTGTTGATAGAGGTAGGATTAGAAATTCGTACTTTGGATACGAATTTGGTACTAATTGGTACCAAATTTGGATTTGAGTGATCGGATATATCTGGAATCCTGAAATTTGGAATTAAGGTTATTGTTTGAACAGTACTGTATGGTACCAAATTTGGATTTGAGTGATCGGATATATCTGCAATCCTGAAATTTGGAATTAAGGTTATTGTTTGAACATAGCACTGAGATAGTTTTGAAAATTTGTACTTATGGGTACGAAAAGTACTAAATGGTACTAAATTTGGTACAATTTGGATTTGTATGAACGGATAGAGCTGAAATCCTGAAATGTGGAATTAAGATTACTGTTTAAGTGAAGAATTGAGGTAGTTTTCGAAAACCTTACTTATGGGTACGAAGAGTACGAAATGATACAGTTTGGAGTTGGATGAACGAATACACCTGGAATCTTGAGATTTAGAATTACGATTACTGTTTTTATTTTGTATTCAAGTTAGTGTAGGATTGAAACATATCGTCGAAAAACGTGCTATACGTGTACTCAATTTCTTGGGTGTAGGGACTGTGCTGGAATCTGTATGTTTTGGAGTTAGAGTGAGTATTGCAACGTTTTTCTCGCTGTTAATGTGTAAAGGTGAGATAAGGCTGATCTTTTTGAAAATCGAACAAAAAAGGGACGACCAGTACTAAAATAAATATTGATTAAAATTCGCCGTTTTCGTATTATATATTGTTATTTGTTTTTATACCCTTACCGCATACGAAGTAGCGGGCACTTTGCTAGTTTTGAATAAACTCAGATGAAGTCCGACTTTAACCCTAAAACGTGTTTTTCATTTATAGAGATTCCTGGCGATTAGACAAGAGTTACAGATTTGATGTATTCTGAGACCTATAGTAAAATTTTATGGCAAAAAATTTTGTAGAATATTCAGATTTGATACGATCACATTTTTAATGAGTTTTTGAAAGATTTTCGAAAAAAGGACAAAAAAGACTTCTTTGTTGAACCGCATGAGGGTTAAAATTTTTAACAAAAATATTTCCCATACCCTCCTTAGTAAAGTTGCCAAAGGCACTATATACATGAAATGCAAGGATTCCAAGATATCTTAACTTGAATATTTCGAAAAATTTAAAAATGGGCCGAACTTGCCCCTCCTATTTTGATTACTTTCCGACGTAAACTTTAAAAACGCCGACATACGTGTCTTATATTTTTAGCTCTACTTTCATAATGTACTCCGTTTTTCCCATCATTTTGAAAAAAATTGAATTTTGTTGCACGGTGTTGTCAGTGATTAGAAAACCTCCATAGGACTATGTCACCATATTTTAAAACACTTTAATAAAGTTTTTATTCAAAAATCCCCTTTGGCTTAGACTACAAGCAACTATACCGTTAGATTTGACATTTTTCAATTCAATGAATTCTAAACAGTTTTATTTGAAAATGCCTAAACATTCGTCATCCATAATAATATTTATTAACATTAGAATACATTTTACGATGAAAACAGCAATATCCCAAAATACATAATTTCTTTTGTTAAGAGATAATAAAGTTGTATTTATTTGTTACTCAATTTCAACTAATTCGTATACCTCATTCCATCGAACAATAAAAAAGTTATAAATATCAATTCTCAGGCAAATGGAACAATGAGCTCACTTTTATTTTTATATCCTCTTTGGACTAAAATGTGCCTAATCGAATTATTATTGGACGAAATCTGTTTCAGACAATTTGGAGTCGCTTTAGTCATCTCCACCCGGTTGTCTGTCGGGATGTATCATCCGATTTAGTTAAATTTTGTCCAGACTTAGATCAAGTTCGCAGCCAGAAAAGTGCAACTCGGATTGGCGGGTTGGGGAGCCAATAAGTACAAGAGAGAAATAAAAAAAAACTTAACGGAGCTCTTGGGTTAGTTATAGTTAATAAATCGGATACGCTTCGCAAGATACTATCTAACTATTCATATCCACAGGTAGTATCGAGCGGAGTAACGGTTCCTGGAATAACTATTGATTGTAGACTATTAAATCTGTTATCAAGTTCACTTTCCGGTTGTACGGATTTTGGTGGTATCCTGCCTAAAACAAGTCAAAATCAAACTAGAACTGCAGAGGATGAACAGCTGATAGACAGATTAACTAACGAATAAAAGGTAGTCGTAATGTTCAAACGATATGAAAAGTGCTGTCAACTTTTATTTAAACTTTTCATTCATAATTTTGCGTTTTAATGTTAGCGATTTTTGTCGGTAAATCAAAAAATGAGTTACAGAATCGCACTACATGTTCGAATATGACCCATTCCTTTGGGTACCTCCCAAACAAATTAATTTTTTCGCAAAAGTGCAGTCTAAGGACTTGTCTCGGATTTTTTCAATTTTCGCAAGCAGGTTTTCCTTGTGTGATGGTATATTATTTTTGCGGGCGATGTCTATACTTCCTGAGATAATGGTTAAAAAATCTGAAAACTCTGCCGGCACCAACAAAATTATTGATGAGCACGATAACTCAGGAATTGTGTATCCGATTTGGACGATAATTTGTACATCGTAAAATTTCAAACAGCTTCATTCGGTACGTCCTACATAAAATTATAAAAAAGGATTAAGGAAAGGATCATTGTCGGGCGGGGTCGACTACTGTGAATATGTAAAATTTATTTATTTTATTTATTTATTATTTATTTATTTTATATATAAACTTATAGTAAACACGGTGCTCTTGAAACAATTTTAAATGAAAGGTGCTTACACCTCGGAAATTTTTGCGGATTCTGAAACTACAATGTTTATAGATGAGAAAAATCAAAAAACAAAAAATCGCCGGAGCGCTTTTTAAATAAATCGCGATTTATGTTGACATTTTTAGTGGTTGTTTAGGTTTTCACGATTTTGCTTAGAAACCGCAAGTCCTATCAAAAGAGGACTATAAAAAATGTTGTAGCTATGAAAATTCTCTACAAGATCGACTTTAATGGTATTTTTGTAGTTTTTACCATTTTTGAAATATAGAAGTTCGATATAGAAGTTCAAATTGGGAAAATGCACTAACTGTATCGCCCCCTTATAAAACAATGTCATGAAGGGTGCGGCTAAACTAACTTTTGATGAAAACCGCTTCCACAGGGGAAGTTTTTGTGAATTCTGAAACAGCAATGCTCACAGATGAGAAAAATTCAAAAACAAGAAAAAATCGCTGTAGGTATTTTTAAATAAATCGCGGTCAAAATTCAAAGTTTTAGGTGTTTTTAGGTTTTCACGATTTTGCTTGGAAACTCTAAGTCTAATCGAAATGGAGCTAAAGAAAATGTTGTAGCTGTGAAAATTCATTTTTTTTTGTAATCACGCTACAGATCGCAATTTTGATCGTATCGTTACGAAATTTTAGGGGTTATTGGGGGTCCTACAGAGGAGTCCTATTGATTTTGGTGATGGTCGGATAATATTCAGGGATCGGAACGGGCAAAAAACATATCTGGAGAAAAAGTCAACGTTTTATTTTAAAGCGAATATCTCCGCTTCTGTAGGGAGTATATCAAAAGCAAAATATCACCTTTGCAACGATGTAACCTACGTTGTCGTTGGTGATCAAACAACGAAGATATCGCAATAGCTTATAGAACACAACTTTTAATTTTTTCGATTTTAGTTGTAAGGACGAATATCCCAGCTTTGGTTGGGGACCTTCCAAAAGCAAAGTGTGATTATGAAAGTAGAAAATTCCATCTTTACAATGATGTAAAGAAGGTTGGCGTTGGTTGTCAAATAACGGAGATATCGCAATAGTCGGTAATACTTAATATTTTTTAATTTAATCACGCTACACGTCGCAATTTTGATTGGATCGTCACGAAATTTTGGGTATTAATGGGGGTCCCACAGACGAAAAACCTAATTATTTTGGTAATGGTCTGATATTATTCAAGGGTTGTAATGAGAAAAAAAAAAACTTATTTCGAGAAAAGGCCAACGTTTTATTTTATTTAGTATGTTGGCTCAAAGCAATAAAAATTGCCTAATATTTTAACGATCAACTTATCATAATCCCAACATTGGACCTCATTATGGAATTGGAGTCAAAGTAATTTGAAGTTTTCACAAAGAATTTCAGTAGAAATTCAAGTATATTTTGCATCAACTCTCTTCTATTATTGGTTTTTTTTAGGTCTTTATAAGCTAACAAAAAATTGTCAACTTATGCCAAATTTTTAAAGTATTACTTAGCTGGCCCATCCATAAACCGAACTAAGAAAAGATCTCCAATTCTCTCTGTTTGTTGTTTCGCTTTCTGGAATACCAATAAGACCAAAGCTTCGTTATGCTGGTATTTCCATTAATTTGCAACATATTGAGACCAACCCCCCCTCCCCACCCCCCTACTATATTCAATAAAATATATAGCCTTTTCTCACCACGGATCATCCCTGTACATTTTCTGAAATTTTCAGGAAAATCGGTTCAGTAGTTTCGGGTCTTTGGTCCCTAAATAAGTACATTGGATCGGAGATTCAACCACCGTTGCCTCGCAACTTTATTTTCTAACCGATACGTTCGTATGTTTTTCGAAAATACTTACTTCATACGACGTCGATATTCACCGTCGTAGATCTTTCGAAGAATTTTCCTCTCAAACACACCAAGCACTGCCTTATCTGCTTGCGCAAGTACCCATGCTTCGGAGCCATACATTAGCACGGGTAGTATCAGCGTTTTGTATAGTGTTATTTGTGTTTGACGAGATGTGGCTTTGTTTTTAAATTGCTTACTTAAACCATAGTAGCATCTGTTGGCCAATACAATTCTTCTTCTTATTTCACAACTGATGTTGTTTGTTGTGTTTATTGCAGTGCCATTGTAGACGAAGTCTTTAACTACCTCAGTTGGTCCGAGCTCTATGGACGCTTTGCGCGTCGACACCATCAATTTGGTCTTTTCGCCGTTTACCGCCAGACCCACTTTCGCAGATTCTCCTTCGACCTTCCTAAAGGTATACCTTTATATACTGATATATCAGTTACTTCCTTTACTGATCGTCTATGATGTCTATTTCATCATCATAAGCAAGTAACATGTGACTATTGGCGTAAATTGTGTCATTTCTTTTGACATTTGCAACTCGTATTACCTCTTTTGGTACTGAACTGTTCGGAGAGGTTCTTTCCAATTTTAACTGATGACCTAGTGTCAGTTAAAGTCATCTTTGAAAGCTGGATCAGCTTTGCGGGGATACCAAATTCAGGCATTGCATGGAATACCTTTGATAGGAGGGGGCTGTCGAAGGCTGCTTTATAATCGACAGAAAGATGGTAAGTGTCGATCTGCATTTCTTGGGTCTTCTCCAGGATTTGTCGCAGGGTAAATATAGGGTCATTTGTGGATTTGCCAGGTCTAAAGGCGCATTGGTATGGTCCAATTATTTCGTTGACCATAGGCTTTAGTCATTTGCACTGTATCCCAGGTACTATCTTGTAGGCAACACGGAGAAGACTTATGGCCCTATAGTTAGAGCCTACAGTCTTATCACCTTATCAGCGTGTCGCCTCCGGTTTTGAACAGCTCGGCTGGTAAGCCATCGGCTCCCGCTGCCTTATTATTCTTAAGCCGGTTTATTGCTGTCGTTACCTCATCTTGGCTGGGCGGTATACATTCAATACCATCTTCAGGGATTGGATCTGTGGTATCTTCGCCGTTTTCTCTACTATCGGATACCAACAGTTTGGAAAAATTTTCTTTCCATATCCTGAGCACACTATCTGTATCAGTTACCAAATTATCTTGATGGTCTCTACTGGAGAATGTGCCTGCACCACAGCCATTAGTTTGATGTTTCATTCTTTGGTAGAACTTTCGGACTTCATTCTGGCTCCTGTACATCTCCATTTTTTTCACACTCCCGCCTTTCCATTTCTCACTTTTCTCTCTCTCTTTTCTCTTCTCTCCTTTTCTCCCGATACCTCTCTCGTGCGCTATGCGTTGCTATTGATTGTAGAGTAGCCTTATATGTCTCATTTTTCTCTTCGGTAGCAGCACGACACTCCTGGACATACCATGGATTCCTTGGTGGAGGCCTCTGGGATCCAAGTATGGATTTTGCGTCTGTTTTGCATGGAGTAGGCAATATTTTGTCATTGTGCTGATATGTTATCGAGACGAGGAGTGCTTTCATTAAGCAATCGGGCTAGTTGAGTGGAACATTGTGTGGCTATCTGTTGTGTTTGCAACCTACCGATGTACAACTTCCGCATTGTATCTGTTCGTACTTTATTTGCAACGGGTACGTACCTTTGCTGCAACAAGGTAGTGGTCCGAATCTATGTTTGTTCCTCGGAACGATCGTACATCCAACAAGCTCGATGAATGTCTTCTATCTATCACAACATGATCAATTTGATTACTTGTTCTTTGATCTGGAGACAGCCAGGTGCCCTTGTGAATATAGATATTTCGAACGTATTATAGACAATTAAAGACCACAGCCTTCAAAACGTCATTTTTCCCCAGTATTAAAGTCACAGTTTGACCAATTTTAGCGTTTTAAACTTGAAATATCTTTTATTCGTTCCAATTGTAAAGAATCGTAACAGTAGTAATCAAAATTTGCAGTTGTACTCAAGATATTACAGAATGTGCTATTCCAGTAAAACACTTTAAAACATACCAACTTTGGGTTTTATTAAAAGAAAATTAAAAAATTTATAATGGGACTTTATCGAAGCAACACTTTTTGTTGAAAGATACTTTATAACAGAACAAAACAAAATATATAAAATATAAATGTATACTAGTTTGTAACTCCACGTACATCAACATACTTGGCATCAATGGAAAGGTCAAGTGTTCCTTTTTTAATACTACTTACTAGGATGGAACCTATCATCTACGACAAATTTTTGAAAAAAAAAAAACAAAAAAATTTCTACATAGTGGTGTAGGGTATAAATAGTTATACCGATGTCGGATCTTAGACATGTGCAGAACTAATAAATAAAATTTAATCTTGCCAACACAAATGTAAGACCGGCTATCAGTGTTACTGTCATCTTACAAAGTCGGAGGAGTTTTGCGGGAATATCAAATTCATACATGGTGTGGCTGTCGAATGCTGTTTTATACTCGACCAAAAAATGGTAAGTGTCGATCTGGATCTTGGATCGCATGGAAAATATTGGGTCAATATTGGATTTTCCTGACCCAAAGCGGCATTGGTATGGCCCAATTATTTCTTTGACCATACACTACTTCATATGCTACAGGGAGTAGAGTTATACCCATATACTTTGAGCACACAGTATTATCTCCTTTATTGTGAAGGGGACGTATGATGCTTACGTTCCTATTACACTGTGCAACATTTTTAAGGTGATCTTGTGCAAACAATTCGAACTGAGGATTTTTTGAAAGTACAGATCCAAACGACAAGAAACCCTAGTTGGGTTTTGTTGTGTCAGATCCAGCTCGGATTTTATGGCCCCATCTAAACATGGTTAAATATTGAGTTTTTAAAAAAAAATTCGGGGCTATATCTCTGAAACTAATGCGAATCTTCTTCTGACCTCTGAAGGAAATTTGTAGATAAGGACAAGAATAAAATATGTGGAGAAACAAGTAAAATAGTATCAGTCGGCTTTGCTGACAGAGATATACCCTCAGCCTGTATATATTGAAACAATTTTTTTTCCCAAAATACGTATGTATTTAGGGGATTTTAAAAATTTTGGGCGTTTGAACCGACAAAAATGTTGATTAGGATTAAAGATCAAAAGTTTTGCGGAGGAGATACTAAAAGGAATGGATCGACTTTGACCGTTATGGAAGTGGATCTCCAGCCACAACATATGGTGCCATAGGGGGTTTTTACATTCTTCGGGTTGTTTGCTCAAGAAGTATGGACTTTTGCAACTTTCATGCTATTTTCTTAGGAAGTATGGACTTGCCCCTGATAAAACTTATACCGTCGTACGGAGGGCAGTGAATACAACTTGCTTAAACAAAAATCAAAGCGGTTCGAGAGATGGACCTAAACTGAACTTTTCCGAAATTTTGTGTGGGAGGTACCCGAAGTGGACCTATTGAGACCATATTGGAATCTCATATTACTATGGTAGAAAGTTTACGCTATACAAAGTATGGACCAAATCGGTCATCTTCGAACTTAAACTAAGTTTGGGCAAAATATTACGAAAGCCAAAATTTGAACCGAATCGGTTCATCCGTTCGAGAGTTATCGTGCGCTCCAGCCAGCAGGACAGACAGACGGACGGACATGGCTAAATCGACTCCAAATTGTCTGAAACACATTTCGTCCAAACATACTTGGGGTCTAAAACCATTATTTCGATGAGGCACATTTTCATCGTATCAAAGTGTATATACCCTCCTTAGCCTAAAGGCTGAGGGTATAATAATGAACATTTATTGCCTCAAATTTCAAAATATATGCAAAAATTCCACAATTTTTATACATTTCGCACCGTATCTCCAAAACCGTTAATTTTTTCTGAATATTTCCTTTTGGAGAAATATTCCCTGGAATGTAATACACAACTCTTCAGAACATGTCATTGTTGTAAAATGCCCCTGTGCCTTTGTTTTGAGTACATTTTTCAACGACGATTTAATAAAAATGTCAAAAATGTAGTGACATCCGAAATGCGAGAATAAACTGTTGGTGTGAACTGTGTTTGAAATACGTGCTGCAAAAGATATGATGCAAAATACCGCTGAAACAAAATGATGTAAGCATTTTAGAGTTTCAGAATGTTCCAAAGAATTGTTGAGAACTTTATTTTGGAAGATTTTTGCAACAGGTTACTTGGTTCAACTCCCAATAGTTTAGCCGATACTGACCAGAATTTCAGTAATTATGTAAAATGTTCTATATTTTATAGATTTTGATGCCCTAGATGGAGTTTTTCTTATATGGTTTTTTCAAAAGATAAGTTCTACTAGTTTAGGGTTTAGATGATGCCATAAAATCCGAACTGGATCTGACAGGACAAAACCCTTCTAGGGTTTTTGTAGTCTAAATATGTATGTACTTTCAAAAAATGCATACTATACACTAGCGATCATCTGAATAGGTTTGAATTTTTATACCCTCCACCATATGGAGGGTATAATTAAATTTGTCATTCCGTTTGTAACACATCGAAATATTCGTCGGAGACCCTATAAAGTATATATATTATTGATCAGCATAAAATTCTATGTCGATTTGACCATGTCCGTCTGTCCGTCCGTCCGTCCGTCTGTCAAGATACAGCTCGCAATAGAGAGTCAAAATTTTATTACTTGCAGGATGGTTGGTATTGAAAATGGGATATATCGGTCAACGTTTTGATATAGCCCCCATAGAACGGTACCTCCCGATTTTCGGTATTTTTAAGGTTTTAGCTTCATTATCCTACCAACATGGCTGAAATTTGATACGTAGTCTTCTTTAGGGGTATAAAACTTACCTCCAGAATTTTGTCGGTATCGGTCCACACCTTCATATAGCCCCCATAGAACGGTACCTCCCGATTTTCGGTATTTTTAAGGTTTTAGCCTCATTATCCTACCAAAATGGCTGAAATTTGGTGCGTAGTCTTCTTTAGGGGTGTAAAAATTTCCCCAGCATTTTGTCGGTATCGGTTCACACCTTCATATAGCCCCCATAGAACGGTACATCCCGATTTTCGGTATTTTGAAGGTTTTAGCTTCCTTATCCTTTAAAAATGGCTGAAATTTGGTACGTAGTCTTCTTTAGGGGTATAAAACTTTGCCCCAGAATTTTGTCGGTATCGGTTCACACCTTCATATAGCCCCCATAGAACGGTACCTCCCGATTTTCGGTATTTTGAAGGTTTTAGATTCATTATCACACCGAAATGGCTGAAATTTGGTACTTAGTCTACGTTGGTGGTATACATCTTCCCCCCCTGAATTTTGTCGGTATCGGTCCATGCCTTGATATAGCCCCCATAGAACGGTACCTCTCGATATTCGGTTTTTGAACGTTGTGGTCTCAATATTCCACCGAAATGGCTGAAATTTGGTATTTAGACTTCGTTGGGGTACTCAAACTTCCCCTTTAAATTTGTCGGTATAGGTCCACGCCTTCATATAGCCCCCATGGAAAGGCACCTCCAGATTTTTCGTGTTTTGAAGGTTATGTCTTCAATATTCCACCAAAATGGCTGAAATTTGGTATTTAGTCTTCAATATGATATAAAACTGTTCGCTAGAAATATGTCTGTACAGGTCCACGCTTTCATATTGCCCCATTTCTGACTAAAATTCGTCGGTATAGGTCCACGTTTCGATTAGCCCCCATAGAACGGTACCTCCCGATTTTCGTAATACTGAAGATTGTGACGTCAATATCCAACCGAAATGGCTGAAATTCGTTATTTCGTCTTCCAAGAGTTATAAAATATTCCAGAAGAGTATTATCAGTATAGGTCCAAGTCTTCCTATATCCCCATAGAAGCGTACTTCTTGATTTTCGGTATTTTTTAAGTTTTAGCCACATTCTCTTACCGAAATATAGGAAATTTGGTATTTAGTCTTCTTTGAGCCTAAAAACTGTCCGTCAGAAATTTGTCCTACAACAAAATTGACCCGCTTTATTAGGAACGTGGGTTCAATTCTCAACATGGAAAAGTTAGCAAGAACTTTCAGATAAAATCAAGAAATATTGCTTTAAATGACTTTTTGATTTCGTTAGATCTCTTCTGAGCTTCAAAAATTGTCTGAAAGCAAATACCAAGTGTAGCCATATTATTAGGATCGATAAATTAGAAAGGTCATTGAAAATAGTTAGAATTTTAGTTCAAGTTTCATTTTTTAACTATCCTTGCAGTACAAATTTAAGTAGTATCTTGCTTACAAATCCACCAAAGTTGACCACATGTATCATTAATGTTCGAAAATTTGTCTGGAAGAATGTCTCTTCGACGACAATAAAGTAGAAAATTGTAAATCAAATTTAAGTCAAAGGGGCATGATATCGCCGACTTTTATAGTGCCTGTATAGTCAGGCCAAAAGGTTTTTTTCTGTTCACAAGTCATAAAACAAACACGAATAAGTACAAAAGAATGGACTACTGATGTTATACAGCACTATAAAAGTCGGCGATATCATGCCCCTTTGAGTTAAATTTGAAAAATCGTACTTCTAATACGCTCGAAAAACTTTTTTATTAGGATGTTTCTATTATACTACTTACCGATGTCCAACCCAAGTTGTGCCTATCGTTGTTACAGTTGAACGCTCGACTTATGTTAACTCACTACACCTCGGGGAGGTCAGTATCCCCTTAACATGATAAATGGGGCCAGATAAGCCTTAGGCTTTGTCATGTTAAGGCCGGTCAGTACCATTGCTTGGTATAATGAAAATATGCCCTCCGTTGCACCTAATGTGAGTTAACCAGTTCAAATGTCTCTGAAGTCATGAAATCATCAAATTCACATTACTGTTTATATATAATTATTTGGTTCTTCCAAAAATGGCACATAACTGTTTATGCATACAAATTACACGCTGATGTTAAAATTTATGAGCGACGATTAAGAAGGCATAAAATTGCGTGAATTCTGCATTAGGTGATTTGTGCTGCCTTATATTTTAACAGGTACATGCGGTTCTTGTGGGAATTTATTAAGCAATTTGGTATAAAATTCGAGAGGTAACTGATTTTTGCCCCCACCGCTCCTCAACCCACATGTTCACCATTTCAATTCACAAAAGATTATGTTCTGAGCTGATTACCATTGGTAGTGACGTAAAACGGTCGCCCATGTAAGTATGATGTGCATAAAACATCAAGTACTTTGTTTATGGCCAAAACGTGTTCGTTGTAAATTTCTAAGTATCAGAAGATATTTGGCAAATTGATTAACCTAATATCTTCTGCTACTGAGAACAAACATTCTTGGAAGGTTGATTGAATATTTTTGTATAAAGTAGTTATGTAATATAAATTCCGTAAAATAATTCCTTAAAAATATATTTTCCTCTTCCTTGAAATATCTTACAAACGTCGAGAATAATAACGAACAATAAAAATGCTAATAACTTTTAACATGCATTTTTTTGATTTTTTAAATTCTTGTCTTTAAGAGGTTGTTGTAAAGAGTCATTTGAAATAATACTCTATACTGATTTAGCATCACTTAATAAATATTATTAATTGAAGAGATAAAGAAAACAAGTGAGCCAAGGCTATAGTCGGGTCGGGGCCGACTATGTGATACCCTACACCACTACCCCTGTTCATAAGCTTTTGACTAATAAAATTCAAAATATTAAAATTGGGATAGCTTAGCGCCTTTGCTCTGAATGTCTACATTAACACAGGTCAATTTTTTGAAACGCATTTAAGTGCATCGACAGTACAACCCAAATAAAAAATGGAAAAGTGGGATGTATGCCAACCATCAATAGGCTTCTTTCTTCAACCCCCAAAATTTCGTGAGGATCCGATCAAAATTTCGTAGTGTGATTACACAAAAATGGAAAAGGGATGCATTACAGACTATTGCGATATCTCTGTTGTCCGACCACCTATGACAACCTACTTCACATCGTTGTAAAGGTGATATTTTCTACTTTCCTTGCCAGGTTTTGCTTTCGATATACCTCCTACAGAAGGGAGATATTAACTTTGAAACAAAACGTTGGCCTTTTTTCCAAATATTTTTATTTGTCACATTCCGACCCCTGAATAATATCCGACCATTATCAAAAATCAAAAGGTTTTTTCCTCTGTGGGACCGCCAATAACACCCAAAATTTCGTGACGATCCAATTAAAATTGCGACCTGTAGCGTGATTTCCAAAAAAGTGGAAAAATGGGATGTATTACCGACTATTGCGATATCTCCGTTATTTGGATACCTACGCCAAACTGCTTTACATCATTGTAATGATGGGATTTTTTACTTTCATTGTCAGACTTTGCTTTTGGAAGGTCCGGAACCAAAGCTGTGATATTCGTCATTATTATTAAAATCGCAAAAATGAAAAGTTGTGTTTTATTAGCGGCTTTTGCGATATCTTCGTTGTTTGACCCCCTACGACAACCTGCGTAACATCATTGCAAAGGTGATAATTTCTACTTTCATCGGCAGGTTTTGCTTTTGATATAAACCTTTTAGAAGCAGAGATATTCGCTTTGAAATAAAACGTTGACTTTTTCTCCAAATAAGTTTTTTGCCCTCTGAATATTATCCGACCATCACCAAAATCAATAGGCTTCTTTCTCTGTAGGATCCCCATTAGCCCCCAAAATTTCGTGACGATCAGATTAAAATTGCGACCTGTAGCGTGATTACAAAAAAATGAAAAATGGGATGTATTGCCGACTATTGTGATATCTCCGTTATGTGGCCACCTACGACAACCTACTTTGCATCAGTGTAAAGATGGGATTTTCTACTTTCATAGTCAGACTTTGTTTTTGGAAGATCCCCAACCGAAGCTGTGATATTCGTCATTATTATTAAAATCGCAAAAATAAAAAGTTGGGTTCTATTAGCGGCTATTGCGATATATTCGTTGTTTGATCACCTACGAGAACCTACTTTACATCATTAGAAAGGCGATATTTTCTACTTTCATGGCCAGGTTCTGCTTTTGGTATACCCCATATCGAAGCTGAGATATTCGCTTTGGAAAAAAACGTTGTCTTTTTCTCCAAATAAGTTTTTTGCCCATTACGACCCCTAAATATTATCAGACCATCACCAAAATCAATAGGCTTCTTCATCTGTGTGACCCCCATTAACCCTCAAAATTTCTTGACGATCCGATCAAAATTGAGACCTGTAGCGTGATTTCCAAAAAAGTGGAAAAATGGGATGTATTACCTACTATTGCGATATCTCCGTTATTTGGTCACCTACGCCGACCTAGTTTACATCATTGTAAAGGTGGGATCTTCTACTTTCAGGCTTTGCTTTTGGAAAGTCCCTAACCAAAGCTGTGATATTCGTCATTATAATTAAAATTGCAAAAATTAAAATTTGGGTTTTATTTGCGACTATTGTGATATCTTCGTTGTTTGATCACCTACGAGAACCTACTTTACATCATTAGAAAGGCGATATTTTCTACTTTTATTGTCAGGTTTTGCTTTTGGTATACCCCGTACAGAAGCTGAGATATTCGCTTTGGAAAAAAACGTTGCCTTTTTATTCACATAAGTTTTTTGCCCATTCCGACCCCTAAATATTATCCGACCATCACCAAAATCAATAGGCTTCTTCCCCTCCGGGACCCCCATCAACATCCAAAATTTCGATCCGATCCGATGAAAATTGCGACCTGTAGCGTGATTACAAGGTTTAGATGGACAGACGGACAGACGGACGGACGGACGGACTGACGGACGGACACACATAGCCAGATCGACTCAGCTCGTCGAGACATTCATTTTGGTATATATAAGTATGGGTCTACGACCATTATTTCGATGCGTTACAAACTTTTTGGCCAAAACCAACTTATAATACCCTCCCCACATAGTGGTGTAGGGTATAAAAAGCAATAAATTCAATTTTTTAATGACTGGATTTGAATACCATTTTTGTTGAACGAGGCAATCTTAAAATTCGTATGAGCATACTGAGTTTTACTGAAGAGTGTTGATGACTAACCCAGATAAAGCCACTGGTCGTTTAAATGCCACAAAAAAATGGTTGCAAAAAT